>NW_027249477.1:0-165685 GCF_030848795.1 Temnothorax nylanderi | reverse complement strand
ATATATATATATTCAATATATATATATATATATATATATATATATATATATAGGGTTGTGTGGGGTGATGTGCAACACGTTCACGCGTTGCTCGAAAAACATCCAAAAATCAAATTCTTGAATATATCATGGCTGTATAATGTAGAGGAAGGAACATACTACAATTCTGCGCGATTAGATTTTCAAAATGTTAAATTTTTCCTAAAAATTTTTCGAGTTTTCAAAAACGTCTGTTTTAGCATTTTCCAATTTTCTTGGGGTGATGTGCAACACAGGTAAAATTAAGGTAAAAAATGCATGAATATTGACATCAATCGACTTAAATGTTAAATTTGGGCTTCTTAAATACAAATTAATCGAATAATGAAAGGAAAAATTCAAAAAACTTCATTTTTTATCATCTGAAAAATCGCAGTTGTCACAAGTAAAATAGTTGCGACCTTGCATGTCGACACATTTCAAATGATAAGGAATGTCGCAAGTGTTACAGTAAATTGAATTGTTAAAAAAAAAATAAAAAAAATAAAAAATAAATAAAAATTTAAATTTAAATTTTTTTATTCGTAAAATAGCGATAAACTAGCGAAAAATGAGTGTTGCACATCACCCCACAAAAAGTGTTGCACATAACCCCAAACACGTTATTTTGCGCGGACTGGCGTGACACCAATACAACGTAAGAAAATCACAAAATCGCTTTGGATTATCGAAAGTACTTGAAAAACTAACAATATAAAAATATTTACCTATAAGATGACTAAAACCAATTCACGAAATCACTATAAATGTGAGAAGCGAAAATTACATTGAGCTCCAGAAATTTAACTCGCTTTTCGTACAGCAAAACAGGGTGCGTGCCATCTCGCGAGTTATTTATCTAAAACAAGGTACTATTGACACAAATAGATGGCAGTATGCGGTTTTGTCAAATGTCGACATGCAGACCAGGAATCGGAAACGTTGCACATCACCCCACACAACCCTATATATATAACGTGCGCAACATGGAATGGACAAGTGACGAGAACTCTACAGAGTTTCCAGACTCTGAGGATGAGTATATAATGGGAGGTGTCGCCGATGGTTTGCGTAAAGAAGATCAAGGTGTGAAATTGACGGATGTGCGACGAATATCACCGGTACAGTTTCTTCGCGATCGCGAACTAGGTATACGTGGAACCGGTCAACGCATCGCTAGACAAAGAGTCGTTATCGATACCAATTCTCCTTATAACTGGAGATCTAACGTGAAACGAAAAGTGTATCGACGGTTGCGGGACGAGTGCGTTAGCGAGGAAAAATCACGTGCAGCTCGCCGTGCTAACGTTGTGCCGTATTATATTAAGCCTATTGTTGACTATCGCTATTGGGCGACTAAAATTTATCAAAAGCTCGACGATTGTGAAGTAACATACATTAAGATTCATACAGATATTGGGAAATACGTTGAATTGGTGGTGATGAACAATTTGGTACGTATGTACCCTCGCCGTATCATTGATCCTAATCATCTATTGATGCTTGAAAGAACTTATGAACGTGACCATGATGATGATGATAATGTTAATAATTGGGAACTTAATCGCTTTAATGCCCCCTTCTTCAGTCTTCATCGTTTTATGCTTACGCACTATTGCGTTCAACATTGCAAACGATATTGTTCAGCGTGTGATCGAGTCACGTGCAAGTGCTCCATCAAAGAATGTGACGTGATCTAAAAAATAGTGCAACGAGTGCTCATAAATTCAAGCATGGTCCTTGCGAGCGAGTACAGGGCAACAGGGGATACAAGTATCAGTGGGTAATCTCACCGTTGATATCGACCGAATCCAAGAAGAAAAAATCCGGAAAAGGATTATTCGCGCCTCGCGCGATGACGCTAACCGACAATAAGATCGACTACGTGCACTGGGATGACCCCAACGAGCTGGTGGATCGTCTGCGATTGCTCGACGTGTAAAGTGTTTGAAATATGTAATACATATAAAGTATATAATAAAAAATATGAAATACACATATGTAGAATATCTTTATTAATATTCCTTCCATTAATATAATACATACGTTACATTACATACATACATTCAAACATTTATATGTTATACTACTACATACATTACATATATACATATATACATTGATAATTCACACGATTCATGGATACACAAGAATAATGTATTGTAAAAATGTATTACAATATAAAAACATATACATACAAATGAGTCATTTATTTTCATAAATATCTAAATGTAATTACAATATATATTTACGATGGTATTTTATAATGCCCCCATGGCAGCGTCTCGGTAGAACCGGGTATAATGTATCGCTTATCATTGTTCGGACTTAGAGCTATTTTCGTTTCGGTATACACCTTGTGTTGTTTGGATCTTATGCACGCCTGCTGTGATTCTTAAAGGCCAGCCACTTGTCGTTATCGCTCGGTAACTTGATCGCGCAGTCGTTCATCTCCTGACAGTCGACGGTGTGGGCTTCCAATTTCTCGCTCGTGTAGAAATAGTGCAAACATCTGTAAATAATGAAATTCTTTATATATTTTTTTTTACGTAAAAATTATTTTTTATTATTTATTAGAATGTATACTCACCGATCGCAAAAGTATTTCTGACCACGGTGCCTGTTGATTTGCGAGCTCACGAGGCGGGATAGGTTCTTGATCCACGCAAAATGCCCACCATTGTTGTCTCGTGGGTCCTGCACGTACAGCAGATTTACATGTCTGTCCATCTTTCGACCAGTAACCCGTATTGGCAGGATAGCAAGTTCCTTGTTTTTTTTCTCGATGCTGAAGACGTTGATTGATATATCGTTGTGATTTTCAAACTGTTTAATTTGATCCATCGTCATTGGAAACTCAATGTCTGTAAGATTTAGCACCGACTTGTAATGAGGATACGACGATTCCCGTTCTGCATTTCTATGGGCTGGATGCAGAGCAGCCGCCACTGACCATGCAAAACATGCATTATCCATTGATCGCACATTTATCACCGCTCTCTTCAATTTAATTTCTCGCGGTATTTCTACAAAACACATTTTATTACACGATCCTCTTCCTGACACACTTTATTGTACTCACGACTTCCAATTCTCGACTACTGAGCGTATGTCCCAGATTTGTCATTTTATATTCTACTAATGATGCATCGTTTGCTTTTTTATCATATCTAATTTCACCGTGATCTCAGCATTCGTACATTTGCGCCTTCCGAAAAAAAAATGCAAAATTTGCAGTTTTACACGTGTGTGATGAAATCATTGCGGGACACGTATGTTCTTGAAAACGATATCGCGCCATTGACTTTCGGTGATTTGATCTGTATCAATGCAGCAGCCGTACATCGGCGCTATTTGCAAAATTTGCAGTTTTGCACGTGTTCGATGAAATCATCGAGACACGTCGCGACATGTTTTTGAAAACGATATTGCGCCATTGACTTATGCGAAATTGCAAAACTTGCAGTTTTGCATGTGTTCGATGAAATCATCGCGAGACACGTAAAACACGTCTTGAAAAAAAAAAATCATATTTGATGCTATTGCCCGATGAGGTGATCTCATTACGAATGTTCTTGACAAAGATATCACATTTAACATATATGTGGATTGTGGTGGTGGTGGTCACCATGCACCAGCCGTACATTGGCGCTATTTGCAAGATTCACATTTTTGTATGTATAAATAGTCTACGAGGATTCTAGCGCGCGCAGTCAAGAGTTTGATACGTCACAAACAGCCTCCAGATACGATGAACACTCACGGTGTGAACTACTACGTTCCGATTCAGGATGAAACGTGCGAGAAACAGCACAATGAGTAAGTACTGCTAATTTTCGTATATACTTGTGCAAAAAAAAAACTTTTATAAACATAATTGTATTTTTTCAGTTTTGATAAACCCCGTTATACGCCTCGTATTTTGGGAAGGAGATTTGCATTGACATCGACAGCGTATAAATTTTTGGATGTTGGAATCAACGTGGGACCTATGTCCTCTGTGTATATACTTATTGGTGATAACCGAGGCAATCGGATAATTCTGCCTCATGCAACGTGGGTGACATTCATCGAAAAACGTGCAGATATTCAGCGACTCGTGCAGTCACCAGCGCCATCATCGCTAGCGTTTCGAGATCTGGAACTCGTTAAAATACGTGACGCAGATATTGTAAAATTGACATCGTGCGACACCAGCTTGTACATGAAACCGTCAACCGTACTCTTCCTGTTCGAACTAGAACATTGCGTCGAGAATGTGTATTTTCAACTATGCCAAAATGTTCATGGCGTAAGTGAAAAATTTAAACAATTTGTAACCATTTTACGCCAAAATTGTATCACCAATAAATGTATTGCAGTTAGAATCTTGCATGAATTTTATGATAAAAATTCAATTATTGATTGTGAACTGTTGGCGTATGCTGCAGATAATATTATACACGATGCATTACATGAGAAATAAATGTATATTAAAATGCATATCACTGTATCTAAAATTATCTTTCCTTCTGTCTACCGTTCCCTTGTCCACCGTCAGCGGTTTAGAATTACAGAGCGGTAACTCTCGATAAGAATGCGCGTGCCGCACTCGTCGCGCGATCATTAAACGTTTTTCTCATCTGTCTCATATAAATTATTAAATATTCTTCCTCTTATTTCCAATAAATAAATCACTTAAAATAATATAAAAATGATCTAACTATAATGGGTGACGGGAGCGAGAAGACGTGCGCGAACGGGGAATTTTTCCAAGCCCGTCCTTTTCGATATGTATGCGCGTTTTCGTAAAGCTTATTACGGATACGACTGCTTCGATACGCTTTGCACCGTGGTTACATTCCTGACAAAAGGACCTTTTGTTATCATCGATTACTCGCGACAAAACGAATCTGTCAAGAGCGCCACCGTGGATGTGCGAATAGAATTTGACTGCAAAGAGAATGTACCGGCAAATACTACCGCCTATTGTCTCATCTTGCATGATCGCGTAATCGAATACTGTCCATTGTCGAACGTAGTGCGCAAAATCATGTAAATTGCAATATCAGCGGGTATTGCGATATAAGATACACTGATGTACCGCGATAAGATACAGATTGCTCCGTCGTTTCGTTATGATCGTGCCAACGTTTGTCGATCTGCAAGGATTCACCGTCGGAATGAAATTTGTCGTAAAGGAGGTGGCGGTTCTGAGAAACGGGACCGTTTTGGCGCATTACATTTTTACATGTCCCATGCCATGGAGTCTCCTCATGAAATCCGACAAGTCATGCGCTTCTTGGTTGATTGCAAATCACCATGGACTACGATGGGAGAACGGAAACGTGCCATACAGCATGGCGAAACATCTAATTACATCGGCCGTGCTTGGAGAGGGCGACGAGATATCGACTCTTGTGTACGTCAAGGGATGCCAGAAACGAGAATGGCTGGTGGATCTACTTGAGAATAAAGCGAGAAAAAATCTAAACATTGAGACTTTGGATGCCGATTACGAAGATATCGAATCTTTAAATAATCTAGATGTTGCTAATACTATAAGATGTGAAAAACATGTTAAGAATTGCGCATTACAAAATGTATTAAAAATATTTAACTGGTGGTCGCGACACCAGAAAAAATTATGATTTTATAAATAAACTATATATATGTATATATAAAATGTTTTATTTCCTTTTTCCCACATAGTTTGTAGTATAATATAGATGTTTTAGCTGTTCTCAAAAGCTGTTTTAGCTGTTCAAAAGCTGTTTTTAGTTGTTTGATAGTTGTTTGATAGCTGTTTTAGTTATTTTTAATTGTTTGATAGCTGTTTGATAGTTGTTTTTAGTTGTTTTTAGTTGTTTTTAAAGATGTTTTTAGTTGTTTGATAGTTGTTTGATAGCTGTTTTTAAAGCTGTTTTAGTTGTTTTTTAGTTGTGTGATAGCTGTTTGATAGTTGTTTTTAGTTGTTTTTAAAGATGTTTTAGTTGTTTGATAGCTGTTTTTAAAGATGTTTTAGTTGTTTGATAGCTGTTTTTAGTTGTTTGATAGCTGTTTTTTTAGTTGTTTTTAGTTGTTTTTAAAGATGTTTTAGTTGTTTGATAGCTGTTCAATAGCTGTCTTTTTTCTCGCGAGGATTATTTTCGCATAACATAATATGCCACAGATAAATCACGCGCATTCTCGCTTCTCATTATATTCGATAGCGGTTCAGAGTATCCACCCGCGATTGCAAGATGCAACGGTAAGTAGAAGATTATTTTTCATGACAGCTAGTTTTTTTCAATGCCGCAGATAAATCACGTACAACCCTCTCTCTACATTTTTCGTTCCTTATAAATTGAGCTCTGCCTCGGGTCAGAGCACCGTCTCTCTTTGCAAACATACGGCTTATTACATGCATTTTGTTACATAACTGCTATATAATGGCTTATATTGAAGATGTGATTCAAATATCTTATCCAACGACTGGGGTGTGTATAACAATTCGCGATTAAAGTGCAAATTTGTAAATATTAACTGGTATATAACTTTTACAGATAGTATGGGTTGATAACATATCCATCGTTGAGGTGCGCGTTACAGACATGGTGAAAATTCGAATTCTTCGTGGCCAGGTATGTATACTTCGTATCTTTATATTTTTAACATTTTTTAATTTTATGTAATCTGATTTCAGCGACGGTTCAGCGATTATATCGTGATGAGGTGAGAATCGATGGCTTCTCGAATTTGGAGCATCAAAGGTGGACTCGCTATTTCAGATCGATTGATCGTGAAGCCAACGATCTAATATGGGAGCAGAGTGGCAAGGAAGACATATTCGATTTACAAATTTTGTTCGGAATGCGTATCTACGAGCCGGAAATTTGGTAAAATTATTTCGAAAATACTTCAAATACATTATTTGAAGAAATGTATAACTTCAAAATTTAAAATATAAAATATAAAATAATTTTTAAAATCTGTTTTCCGTTATTTCGCCGATTCCATTCCCTTTAGATAAGCTAGTAATAGTGATGCTTAAATAGGGCAAATAATTTTATAAAAATAGTAAAAAAAAGATTATATATGATTCATATAAACATTATAATTTAAATATGTTTAAAAAAGCTTAACATATAATATTATTTATACATTAAATAAGTTTAAATATAATGGAGAATGAATGAACGAGATCACCCGAGTTGGAGCGTGAGAGACCGCGCGAACGAGAAGACGCGCGCGAACGGGGGACGGGGGCGCGAGAGAACATCTACGAGGGGGAGATAACGCGAGCGGGAGCGTGCCGTGTGACGTCACGCGGACCGACGCGGTCGTTGCACGCGGGTCCCTCCCGCGGCGCGGCGAAAACGCGAACGCGGTCGCCCCTCCCCCGCGGCGCCCGAAACGCGGTTCCCCCCTCCCCCTACCCGCCCGCGGCGCGGAAAAAAAGCGGTTCCCCCCTCCCCCTCCCCGCGGCGCCCGAAAACGCGGTTTCCCTCTCCCCCTCCCCGCCCGCGGCGCGGAAAAAATGCGGTTCCCCCCACCCCCTCCCCCGCGGCGCCCGAACACGCGGTTTCCCCCCTTCCCCCTTCCCCCGCGGTATACCCCCCCGATTCCTTCCCCCCGCGGTACCCCCCCCCCCCCGCGGTATACCGCCCCGCGGTATACCCCCCCGACCCCCCCTTGCGGTATACCCCCCCCGCGAAATTTGATACCCTTGTGTAACCCGATACCCCCGCGGTGGGTTAGAACGCCCATAGCTTACCTACTCACAAATTTTAATTATTTGCATTAACTACAAATTTTTATTTTTTACTTACAGTTACTAAAAGAGATATTTATTTTCAAGAACAATTGTTAATTATGATGAAAAAGGCATATGAAAATAACAAAAAAAATGGACATTGAATCAAAAAATTAAGCTCGATATCTCAAAATTTGTGGAAATTAGGGCAATCTTGTAGATTCTTTTAGATAGAAATCGGTAACCCCTTTATTATTAACAATTTTTATTAATTCTATTATATTCTTCAGCTTTTTACCCCTATTTTATATATAATTCTTTAAAATTTGGTTAATCAATTCTTAAGTTATAGAAATTTTAGTAAGTTTGGCTGTTTTTTTAACAGAAATCGGTAACCCCTTTATTATTAACAAAATTTATTAATTCTATTGTATTCTTCAGTCTTTTCTACCCCTATTTCATATATAATTCGTTAAGATTTGGTTAATTAGTTCTGGAGTTATAGAAATTTCGGTAAACTTAGTTATTTTTTTTAACAGAAATCGGTAACCCCTTTATTATTAACAATTTTTATTAATTCTATTATATTCTTCAGTCTTTTCTACCCTTATTTCATATATAATTCGTTAAGATTTGGTTGATCAGTTCTGGAGTTATAGAAATTTCTGTAAATTTAGCACAGACATACAGTCGTTCACGGAAAGGTTGCAACACTTTTTTTTGGATGGGTTTTGGAACGCACGAATATTTCGAGACTGCGAGCCACTGCGTCTAGGGAGCAGCCGTGACCAGCAGTGAGCTGCAGTGAGAGGTTAAGACGGCTGTCATAAGAACACATACAGGGTGTATACATAGTGAAAGACATCTTACAGCGTAACATCTGATAACAAGTAGGAACAAGACATCTTATATAACGTTATACTTTTTACGATATTTTAATTTAAATAAATAATTAAATAAGTAAACAAATAAATAAATATATTTATTTAAATTAAAATATTTAAATTTAAAAAAAATATATATAGAGTAATTTCAATAACTTTCAAGTCTTAAATTATTTGTTATCTATTTCTATACGTTGTAGAATTTTGCCAAAGGACTGGAATAGGAGAAAATTTTATTTTGCAAAAAATATTCTATATTTATAATTATAACTCAGATATGATTTGCTTTACAAAGATGCAGACTGTAGTAACCATCATATATATTCTTGCAGATAATATAAAGAAACGAGGAACTGTCTCCTTGCGCAAACGTTTATGGCACTCTCTTCTGCGTGTTCACAAGTGGATGAGCATGAGTGGATACATCTATTCATGGCTTTCGTGAACCATTTCCAAGGAAAGTCCCACGACCACCTGCAGGTTGAACGATAAATAATATCATTCAGAATGTTTTTTCTAACGAACAATTGTCCAAGGTGAACAGATTCGCAGAAACTTATTTCAATCAAGATCCAAATACTTTGTCAAGCATTATAAAGCTGATAGAAAAGCGTAAAAATAATCTTAAAGAGGCCGTACTTATTTTTACAAACCGATTTGGGAGAAATGAAAGTGACCAATTGATCTGATCAATCAAAAATATCAACTGTGACGCAAGACATATAATTATCTGCATAATTTTTCAAATAATATTATTTTTATTTATTATCACCGTTTTGTAAATAATATTTTATTCATTTTTAATTATTTCTAATACGTCTTAATATTTTTCGAGTTCAACGAGTTCTGAGCTGAGCGTTGAATGACGGCCGAAGAGGACGACCACGACGGCTCGCGCCGCCACGGAAGCCTCGCAGCAAGGAAGATCCGCGGGAGGCCAAGGCACGGGACCGAGCTCGGATCCCCGGGATCGGCGCGAGAACACCGATCGGTTCACCTCGCCCAGGCCCGGCACGTGAAATAATGGCGTCGCTTTTTAATATTTAGTATTTTATTAATAGTCTAGAAGCTACTGATAAAATTATCTGTGACATATTACTGTTGTGTAATTAACAAATAATTTATATATTATTATAGATTTGGTGTTGTTTAATATCCTTCGTAAAATATCTTTTATAAACGCACTAAACGTACTTTGATTTATTACATTTGATAGAGCGAATAAATTTTTTAAATTAAATATATAATACTTTGTAGACATTATGTAATAGTATTATTTGCTAATAGAATACTTAAATTTCAATATAAATTTTTATTATAATCGTTGATAGACTTTGAAGAAAAGACATGAAATAATGGCGTCGCTTTGTAATAAAAAGCTTTATCTCTAAACAGTAGTTATTACTATCTGTAGAATAAAAATTGTATTTCTGTTGAATCTTCAAAATTATATTTAATATTGTTTATAACTCTTTATTATCTTATACATTGCATATATTTTCGTCTATTTTAAGTAAATTAATTTTTCGGAATATGATGTATGATGTATGAATATTTTATTATCACTTTTGTAGATCACTTATTTCAATCGCAATATTGAAAGATATGTATTTCTATCGTTGTTAAAGAACTTGAGGTATAATATATTATTAACACAGATTCCATATATCGGATTCCATGTATCGGATTCTTATTATTTTTCACTGTGTATGCTTTACATTTATTTATTACAGTTAGCTGAAACTATTTTTATATTGTGAGTATAAATTAATACATATTCTGTTAACGTTGAAATATCGAAATAATCGGTTTCAAATCAAGCGCAAGAAATATGTTTACTTTTAAATAAGGTTTTATATTATTTTTACGTATTATTATTATTTCTAAAAGTCTTTGGACAATTTTTAATTTTTTATGTTATTTCTAAATATTTTTGTAACATTTTGTTTGTATTAATAATTCCAGCTATTAGTACAATTTCGAATTCTTATTGTGATATATATGACACATAATTTACTGCCATCTGATTGGTAGTAAAGTATGCATGTGCTTTATAATTTTCACACTACTGTGTCTCTTTATTTTATATACTATTATATATATTAAAATAATTTATTTTTTAGATATCGCTCGATTTAGCGACTAGATTAAATTCGATAGACACGTTAGAAGAATTTATGCAGCTTCTTCACGGTTTTAACAGCGAGCGAAAAGGGTATCGCGTTTACCAGTAAGTATAATTTGCTACTGCGTTATCTTTATTACGTGCTAAGTGCAAATGCAAATAATGCAATGGCAAATGATAATCTTAAGGAAAACCTGTCATGGAAGAAGGAGCAAATCGAACTTACTCTTTGCAAATTTCACTTTATTAAATAGAAATATAAATAACAACTTATTATTATCATAATTAATTATCAAAAACTAGAAAATACGTTGCCAAAACAAACATTTAGAAATATATTGGTATATCGATCACGTTCCAATGTCGCATAATCACATATTAAATTCTTAAATACAGCTACAATCAAATGCATTACAATTATATATTACGGTTATCGTAGGAAAATTAAAAGTTTGTGGAGATGTGTGCAAATAAATCCGGTCCGGTCTGTAAATGAAGACACTGTCGATCGGCATCGACCCGGAGGGATTCACCTCACCCATCGCCACTGTGTGATACGTGAAGAAGCCAAGCTTCACGAGGGTGATGAGGATGATGAAGAGAGGCGGTGGGCAGCATGCGTAGTGATCGGCGTAGTACTTTCGGTCCCGCTCCTTCGTGAGGAATTCATCGCCGATCATGCGGACCATCATGATAACGGCATGGCTGGTATATTATTAATTATAACAATTATTATTTATATGATCATTATATAATTTATGTGATCGTTATATTTATCTAATTTATATGATTATTACGTTGATGAATAACTGCAATCTCTCGTTGGTATCACCACGTCGATAGCACACACACCGCAAGTTGCATAGTAGGCTCAACATTCCGCGCGACGGAGAGTACGCGTTCACTCAGCTCGGCCAAGACATTCGGACGAACGGCGCCGGCGACGACGACGACGACGACGGCAACGTTGGGGAGGACGACGCGACGGTGCACGAGACGGTGTTCGCCCGCTCGGACTCGCAAATCCACCCGTGCCGATAGCGAGCATCAACGCAGACGTTGGATGCGCTCGACGCTCGAAGGAAGGTAAGTGGCCGTGGAAGGAAGAGGCAGTCATATATAGGTATGATTGCCTGATATACTCTATAAAAAGAAGAAAAATAAGCTCAATTTAATTATTTATAAACTTTTTCTATTTTGAATTTTAAAAAGTAATTTACTCAAAGAGTAATATGTTTCAGGTACGGTGTCTTACCTGAAGTGAGAACTTCTCTTAAATATATATAGGAGACCGATCATATGACGACGGTAGTGAAAATTTAAAAAAGCATAAATTGGCATCTTTGAAATTATCTCGGATAGCTTTTACCTTAGAACGCTCTCATTCAATATTAATTCATTCCTTCATTCATTCATTCATTCATTCATTCCATTCATTCTATATTACAATTTAATAATGTTTCTATATTTTAAAATATAGAAACATTATTAAATTATATTATAATATTTCATCGAGATTGTTCAAGCTACAATCATTCAATATCAAACATTCATTCATGCATAATCCATGGAAGGTCACATAGTATTAATACCGCGTGACACTTCCATGGTTCTCTATCACCGCAGTTAATCTTTGGGGCATAGATTGCACCAAGTTCTGGAATAACGCGGGCCTTGCGCGGAAACCCTCCCACACATTAAGAACGTGTTGCTCAAGTTCCTCGCGTGTACGCCGAATTCGTGGATTCCACTCTTGAACAATTATGCCCTAAAGATTTTCGATCACATTCATATCCGGAGATTTGGCTGGCCAATCCAACGTCTTAAGGTTGGGTTGTGTGGCCAACCAATTCTGAACCAATCTCGATCGATGCACTCCTGAATTGTCTTGAACAAAATTAACACGAGGTACACCAGGAAATGTTTCCGCAACGTATGGCATCATCACATTAGACAATATGTCTACATACTCCGCACCGTTCATTCGTGGTGTGATGCGTACCAACGGTCCAGGGCCGCGCGAGGTCATGCACCCCCAAAACGCTAATGTGATGCGGCCACTTCGTTCGCGGAAATACACATTATTCTCATCGTACCTCGTGCCTTTTGTTCTCCACAATGTCACACGTCCAGATTCATCCGTTGAGAATACTTTTTCATCAGAGAAAATAGTATTCTCCCATTCATTCTCCCAAGGCAAATGTTCTCTGGCAAAAGCCATCCGTCGGTCTTTGTAATTATCCTTTAAAGTTTGCTTTTGAGCAGGGATACGATGGTGATATCCCTGTTCTCGCCATCTACGCCGAACAGTTTCCGCGGAACAATTTAAGTTATGTTCCACTACCGTCTGTTGTGCTGACCGGAATCCGTTCGCTTGCATCATATTGTGGAGAAGTTCGTCGTCTTCAGCGGAAGTACGTCGCGGTCGACCTGGTATCGGTCGTGGGTTCACGTGCCCTTCTACTTCCATTTGTTGCAGTAATCGATATACTGTACTCCTCTGCAATACGTTAAACATATATTTTATTAATATATTATTATAATTCACGGGAATAACATATAATAACAAATAATATTTTATATATAATATATTATATATATATAATAACAATTGACAACTTGTTTATGTTGACAACGTGTTTATGTTATTAAACTGAGACAAGTTGATGACTGAGACAACGATAAGTATTTGTGTAAATACAATATTGAAATGCCTGGTTCTACTTCGCAACGTGTAAGAGGTGAAATACTTGCATATACAAATGCAGGATTGACGCCAACAGTGGTTTCGAGAATATGTCACGTAAATGTAAAGTATCCATGCATTTATTACTCTGTGTTACTGTATTTCTCTATTTGGATAAGTTACACGTCATTAAACTCATCTATTGCGTTATTTAATTTAATCTTTAAAATATATGTTTAACGTATTGCAGAGGAGTACAGTATATCGATTACTGCAACAAATGGAAGTAGAAGGGCACGTGAACCCACGACCGATACCAGGTCGACCGCGACGTACTTCCGCTGAAGACGACGAACTTCTCCACAATATGATGCAAGCGAACGGATTCCGGTCAGCACAACAGACGGTAGTGGAACATAACTTAAATTGTTCCGCGGAAACTGTTCGGCGTAGATGGCGAGAACAGGGATATCACCATCGTATCCCTGCTCAAAAGCAAACTTTAAAGGATAATTACAAAGACCGACGGATGGCTTTTGCCAGAGAACATTTGCCTTGGGAGAATGAATGGGAGAATACTATTTTCTCTGATGAAAAAGTATTCTCAACGGATGAATCTGGACGTGTGACATTGTGGAGAACAAAAGGCACGAGGTACGATGAGAATAATGTGTATTTCCGCGAACGAAGTGGCCGCATCACATTAGCGTTTTGGGGGTGCATGACCTCGCGCGGCCCTGGACCGTTGGTACGCACCACACCACGAATGAACGGTGCGGAGTATGTAGACATATTGTCTAATGTGATGATGCCATACGTTGCGGAAACATTTCCTGGTGTACCTCGTGTTAATTTTGTTCAAGACAATTCAGGAGTGCATCGATCGAGATTGGTTCAGAATTGGTTGGCCACACAACCCAACCTTAAGACGTTGGATTGGCCAGCCAAATCTCCGGATATGAATGTGATCGAAAATCTTTAGGGCATAATTGTTCAAGAGTGGAATCCACGAATTCGGCGTACACGCGAGGAACTTGAGCAACACGTTCTTAATGTGTGGGAGGGTTTCCGCGCAAGGCCCGCGTTATTCCAGAACTTGGTGCAATCTATGCCCCAAAGATTAACTGCGGTGATAGAGAACCATGGAAGTGTCACGCGGTATTAATACTATGTGACCTTCCATGGATTATGCATGAATGAATGTTTGATATTGAATGATTGTAGCTTGAACAATCTCGATGAAATATTATAATATAATTTAATAATGTTTCTATATTTTAAAATATAGAAACATTATTAAATTGTAATATAGAATGAATGGAATGAATGAATGAATGAATGAATGAAGGAATGAATTAATATTGAATGAGAGCGTTCTAAGGTAAAAGCTATCCGAGATAATTTCAAAGATGCCAATTTATGCTTTTTTAAATTTTCACTACCGTCGTCATATGATCGGTCTCCTATATATATTTAAGAGAAGTTCTCACTTCAGGTAAGACACCGTACCTGAAACATATTACTCTTTGAGTAAATTACTTTTTAAAATTCAAAATAGAAAAAGTTTATAAATAATTAAATTGAGCTTATTTTTCTTCTTTTTATAGAGTATATCAGGCAATCATACCTATATATGACTGCCTCTTCCTTCCACGGCCACTTACCTTCCTTCGAGCGTCGAGCGCATCCAACGTCTGCGTTGATGCTCGCTATCGGCACGGGTGGATTTGCGAGTCCGAGCGGGCGAACACCGTCTCGTGCACCGTCGCGTCGTCCTCCCCAACGTTGCCGTCGTCGTCGTCGTCGTCGCCGGCGCCGTTCGTCCGAATGTCTTGGCCGAGCTGAGTGAACGCGTACTCTCCGTCGCGCGGAATGTTGAGCCTACTATGCAACTTGCGGTGTGTGTGCTATCGACGTGGTGATACCAACGAGAGATTGCAGTTATTCATCAACGTAATAATCATATAAATTAGATAAATATAACGATCACATAAATTATATAATGATCATATAAATAATAATTGTTATAATTAATAATATACCAGCCATGCCGTTATCATGATGGTCCGCATGATCGGCGATGAATTCCTCACGAAGGAGCGGGACCGAAAGTACTACGCCGATCACTACGCATGCTGCCCACCGCCTCTCTTCATCATCCTCATCACCCTCGTGAAGCTTGGCTTCTTCACGTATCACACAGTGGCGATGGGTGAGGTGAATCCCTCCGGGTCGATGCCGATCGACAGTGTCTTCATTTACAGACCGGACCGGATTTATTTGCACACATCTCCACAAACTTTTAATTTTCCTACGATAACCGTAATATATAATTGTAATGCATTTGATTGTAGCTGTATTTAAGAATTTAATATGTGATTATGCGACATTGGAACGTGATCGATATACCAATATATTTCTAAATGTTTGTTTTGGCAACGTATTTTCTAGTTTTTGATAATTAATTATGATAATAATAAGTTGTTATTTATATTTCTATTTAATAAAGTGAAATTTGCAAAGAGTAAGTTCGATTTGCTCCTTCTTCCATGACAGGTTTTCCTTAAGATTATCATTTGCCATTGCATTATTTGCATTTGCACTTAGCACGTAATAAAGATAACGCAGTAGCAAATTATACTTACTGGTAAACGCGATACCCTTTTCGCTCGCTGTTAAAACCGTGAAGAAGCTGCATAAATTCTTCTAACGTGTCTATCGAATTTAATCTAGTCGCTAAATCGAGCGATATCTAAAAAATAAATTATTTTAATATATATAATAGTATATAAAATAAAGAGACACAGTAGTGTGAAAATTATAAAGCACATGCATACTTTACTACCAATCAGATGGCAGTAAATTATGTGTCATATATATCACAATAAGAATTCGAAATTGTACTAATAGCTGGAATTATTAATACAAACAAAATGTTACAAAAATATTTAGAAATAACATAAAAAATTAAAAATTGTCCAAAGACTTTTAGAAATAATAATAATACGTAAAAATAATATAAAACCTTATTTAAAAGTAAACATATTTCTTGCGCTTGATTTGAAACCGATTATTTCGATATTTCAACGTTAACAGAATATGTATTAATTTATACTCACAATATAAAAATAGTTTCAGCTAACTGTAATAAATAAATGTAAAGCATACACAGTGAAAAATAATAAGAACCGATACATGGAATCCGATATATGGAATCTGTGTTAATAATATATTATACCTCAAGTTCTTTAACAACGATAGAAATACATATCTTTCAATATTGCGATTGAAATAAGTGATCTACAAAAGTGATAATAAAATATTCATACATCATACATCATATTCCGAAAAATTAATTTACTTAAAATAGACGAAAATATATGCAATGTATAAGATAATAAAGAGTTATAAACAATATTAAATATAATTTTGAAGATTCAACAGAAATACAATTTTTATTCTACAGATAGTAATAACTACTGTTTAGAGATAAAGCTTTTTATTACAAAGCGACGCCATTATTTCATGTCTTTTCTTCAAAGTCTATCAACGATTATAATAAAAATTTATATTGAAATTTAAGTATTCTATTAGCAAATAATACTATTACATAATGTCTACAAAGTATTATATATTTAATTTAAAAAATTTATTCGCTCTATCAAATGTAATAAATCAAAGTACGTTTAGTGCGTTTATAAAAGATATTTTACGAAGGATATTAAACAACACCAAATCTATAATAATATATAAATTATTTGTTAATTACACAACAGTAATATGTCACAGATAATTTTATCAGTAGCTTCTAGACTATTAATAAAATACTAAATATTAAAAAGCGACGCCATTATTTCACGTGCCGGGCCTGGGCGAGGTGAACCGATCGGTGTTCTCGCGCCGATCCCGGGGATCCGAGCTCGGTCCCGTGCCTTGGCCTCCCGCGGATCTTCCTTGCTGCGAGGCTTCCGTGGCGGCGCGAGCCGTCGTGGTCGTCCTCTTCGGCCGTCATTCAACGCTCAGCTCAGAACTCGTTGAACTCGAAAAATATTAAGACGTATTAGAAATAATTAAAAATGAATAAAATATTATTTACAAAACGGTGATAATAAATAAAAATAATATTATTTGAAAAATTATGCAGATAATTATATGTCTTGCGTCACAGTTGATATTTTTGATTGATCAGATCAATTGGTCACTTTCATTTCTCCCAAATCGGTTTGTAAAAATAAGTACGGCCTCTTTAAGATTATTTTTACGCTTTTCTATCAGCTTTATAATGCTTGACAAAGTATTTGGATCTTGATTGAAATAAGTTTCTGCGAATCTGTTCACCTTGGACAATTGTTCGTTAGAAAAAACATTCTGAATGATATTATTTATCGTTCAACCTGCAGGTGGTCGTGGGACTTTCCTTGGAAATGGTTCACGAAAGCCATGAATAGATGTATCCACTCATGCTCATCCACTTGTGAACACGCAGAAGAGAGTGCCATAAACGTTTGCGCAAGGAGACAGTTCCTCGTTTCTTTATATTATCTGCAAGAATATATATGATGGTTACTACAGTCTGCATCTTTGTAAAGCAAATCATATCTGAGTTATAATTATAAATATAGAATATTTTTTGCAAAATAAAATTTTCTCCTATTCCAGTCCTTTGGCAAAATTCTACAACGTATAGAAATAGATAACAAATAATTTAAGACTTGAAAGTTATTGAAATTACTCTATATATATTTTTTTTAAATTTAAATATTTTAATTTAAATAAATATATTTATTTATTTGTTTACTTATTTAATTATTTATTTAAATTAAAATATCGTAAAAAGTATAACGTTATATAAGATGTCTTGTTCCTACTTGTTATCAGATGTTACGCTGTAAGATGTCTTTCACTATGTATACACCCTGTATGTGTTCTTATGACAGCCGTCTTAACCTCTCACTGCAGCTCACTGCTGGTCACGGCTGCTCCCTAGACGCAGTGGCTCGCAGTCTCGAAATATTCGTGCGTTCCAAAACCCATCCAAAAAAAAGTGTTGCAACCTTTCCGTGAACGACTGTACATACACACATACCGACATTTTTTTTAATGCAATATTTCGACGTTTTAAAACACTCTGAACATATTGACATTAAAAACTCAAAAAACAATCTTTTCTTTGGTTTCTTCTACCCCTATTTTATATATAATTCTTTTAAATTTGGTTGATTAGAGCCAACTTTATACGCAATCAAAGATTCATATACGAATTTACGAAAACAAAGCTTCCTCTATGAGGAAGCAAAATGGACATTGAATCAGAAGAAATATTTCAAGTAATGTTTATAAAGATTTCTAAAAATATTTTATCTTAATATAGATGATCAACAATTGTAAACAGTTAAAAACCATAAAAATAAGAAATATAAAAATGTAGCAGATGTACATAAATATAATAAATATAATATAATAAATATGACAATAATAACAACAAATAATAAATAAATAATAATAACGAATTAAAAAATTATTTTATTTTATTTTTGCAGTTACCAAATCATTATTTTGAAGCGGCTGCAGACAAAGTAAGAATATGAAATGTAATAAATAATATTTATCTATTAATATAAATATTAATACAATGTTACTTTGTAACTTTTTCATTTTTAGGAAGAAATATCACCCAATTCAGGATTTTATATAACAAAAAGACAAAAAACATTTTTAGAAATGAAGGCACAGTTAAACAAAGATTGGAAAATTATAGTGCGCGAAGTGATATTAGACATATACGGTTCAAGCATTGCAAATTATTCGGCTACCGGTAAAAAGACAAAGATACCTCCAATTGATCATATGTTATTTAAAAGATTATATGGTAAATATTTATACATTTAATTAACCCTTCGTTAAGGGTTCGGAAGGGATAAATACAAATTGTAACATATAAGGGAAACATAAATATATAATAAAAATATTTTAAATAAAATTAATTTGTTAAAAAATAATAAATAAATAAATAAATATTTTAATAAATATGTTTTTTAGAATGGATAAACGTACAATTTGTTATTAAGAAAAAGGAATTAATTGATTTCATTAATAAAATGGCGTCGAATAAAAGAAAATATCGAAAGACAAATCAGAAATCAATCAGAAAGAAAAATTAAAAAGTTAAAAAAAGCTAAGCAAGATGTACCATCATTAAATAATAATAATATTCATGAACCTATAGAAAATAATAACGCGATAATACAACTTAATAATAAGACAATCCTCTCTACAAACGGTAAAAAAACAATTTCATGAACGAAAATAAATTAAAAACGTCAATAAATTATAAGAAAAAAATATATAACTAAAATATTTCTATTTTTCAGATTCGTGTCATCAGTATTCTTTGACTAATTTATAATATTCTGAATAATTCTAATTTATAACATTCTTGTGTTTTGTTATATATTTTACATATTTTTGTGTTTTTGTCATTTCTTTTTGTGCTATTAATTTGTAAGTTACTAGATATTATGCAATGCAATTGTAAAAGTAGTTACAAGTTCTTTTACTATTATTATTAAATTGTAAATCATTACATAACGAGCCCCTAGTTGTATATTCTTTCTAATAAATTCTGATCGCATGAAATATTTGACTTCTGATTTATAATCTAAGATTCATATAAAAAAATCTGAAAAAAAAAATTATACAGAAGTTCTAAAAATATAGATATATTATATATTCTGAAAAATTATATGAAAAATTCTGAGAAAAATTTTCACCAAGACTATAAAATTTTTTTCAGAACTTTTCATATAATTTTTCAGAATTTCTATATAAATTTGGCGTGAAAAATAATGTGTTACACTCATCCCTGGGAGGAACGTATATTCTAGATAGCAGATGAAAGCTCAATAGAGGTTTATAATAAAACCTATTTTGCTAGCTTAGCTCCTATATAAATCAACCTATTTTAACGCTAAAAACAGGGAAATTTGAGGCAGCGTTAGGGTCAAAGTAGGAGCAAATTATATCATTATAATTGAGCCTATCTTCACATCTTAGCTCCTACTAAATTTTAGAATTAAAGGTTTAATGAAGAGTCAAAATTTCGACTCGGGTACTTATTTTTCGTTTAGTGTCCTTCGAACAATCTGTTACACCTGTTTGACCGAATATATCTATCTCTTGCTCTTTCGGAATTTTTGTATTCATGAAAGATTCTATCTCCTCATCTTCTATTTCTTGTTGATCTTTTTGTGCTTGAGTCAGTGCATTATCAATTTCTGCATCACCTATCACTGAAAATTTTTTTCTATTTTTTTCAATCAAATGAATATTTTCTATATAAATTTTTTCACAATCTTTTGTCTCTACACCATCTATTTCGTTTTTCCAAGGCAAGAACAACAAAACTTGTTCTCTGAAATAATTATATCGGTCTTCTTGCAATTTGTAACGACGAAATCTAATAATTTTCTGTTTTTTTCGTTCTCTAATTTCAATGTTTTCATTATATTTATTCTCACTATCACTTTGGTATGTAGTCCTTTTCTCTTCATAGTTTGCTGCGAATTCGGCAAGACAAACATCAGACAATTTTTGATAATTCCGATTCTCGTATTTATCAATTATATTTTTGTAGTATATATCTGTTGATTCATCACTCATTTTTTTTAATGTTTGTCATTTTTCTCCCGACTGCTGCCAACCTTCGGTTGGCGAAGACGAGGGAGTATGCGTTTCACTGGGGCCGAACCTTTGTTACCTTAATTCTCGATAACTACAACATACTATGATATGTGCTTCCGTATATAAGTTTCTTATTGATCAAGCAAGGTTTATAGCTTATAATTATCATTAATCGTTGTGTTAAATAAAAAGCGAAAAAACAATATATTACATTTATACGTTCTCTTATTGGCTATCGACTGAGTTACAGAGGAAATTGATTAACCAATGACATGCATCCGCATGGGGAATTTTAGTGATTTCCAGTTACCTCTATTGAGCTCCGGCAGAACGTACAGCTGTTCTGTTCATTGCTGCACGCTCATTGGATATCGCTCGTCGTGCACGATGTTACCCAGGTAGCAAACACAAGTCATTTTGACGTCAAATACTAGTCATGTTTGTACAAATGACGTCAAATGACCAAAAAGCGACTATGTCTTTAAAAATGACATTATACTGACGTTATTCCATAACGTCATTATGACGTCTATTTTTAGTCATTTTTGGTTAGGTTAACCTATGACATCGGCGACTAATAATGGACGTTTATAAAACGTCATTTCTTAGACCATCTAAAGACGTCTTAAAGTCGTCCAAATAATGTCTTTTTGTAATATAACTATTTTTACTTCTTAATATTGTTTAATAAAGTAATAATAAAATAAAAACCACAAAATTAACTACAATGTGTTTGTTTCGCAACTTTATGATTGAAGTGGCGAATTTATGGTATAAGTGGATGTAGTTGCGTGTGATTATAGTTTTATGATAACTATTTCACGCAGTGTTATAGCTATCAAGAAGATTATCATTACAAGAATTTTGAACACTTTAAAGATGTACCTGTTATAGACAAGTACAGTTAATAAGGAAGCATCAGGGTGAGAAGATCGTCACTGTCCACTGGATCATCGAAGTCAAGCGACTCGGACGCGGTACTGTACTAGGATGGGTGACCGCCTTGAGAGCGGCTATACGCACATGGCATGTAAACAAAACAGTTAAAAAAGTTTTTTTTTCTTAGATAATGAAAAAGAACATTTTTTTATAAACGTTTATCAAGTAGACATTTTAATATTTTAATTTCATCAAAAACATTTCTAGAAACCGGTATGTCGTACAATGGAACTATTTTTGCCGTCAATAAGACGTCAGAAAATGACGTCAATTGTCTGTGACATTAGACCGTCATTTTAACGTCATTATGCCGCCAGTTAGTGACGTCAGGAATGGTCAGTAAAGGACCAAAATTTGACGTCAAAATGACTTGTGTTTGCTACCTGGGTATCGCGCGCGCTGGTCTGCTCTATTGCTCACATGTCATATTTGGCCGGTAGTTAGAGGTTAAGTTTGTTTATACAGGTTTAATCTTTACAAAATTAAATAAAAATATAATAAATAGTGTGATAAACAGTAATACACTGCCTAATACAAGTTTGTTTATCGAATCATTTCCTTGGAAATACCATGTGGTATCAAGTATCTTATATGTGTGTATACATACAGGGTGTCAAGTAATAAGCGGATCACTGCTCGTGATGCCCGTGATGGGCAGTTAAAGCGGATAAAACTGAATCGAAAAGTCTTTTACTGTTTTGTAAGTATTTCAATAATTAATAAGAAAATAATTAATAAAGATACGCGAATCAAGATGCGTTCGTGCGATTCGACGAGAAGGAGCAGCCCAATGTTTACGTTGCTAGGCCGCGGCGAGATATTGGGAGGAACGCTATGTTTATAACAAAAATTATTAACTATACATGAGTGACACTCATTGTCGTTATTGTTTATAAAGCACTCCTCTCATAATATTTCGCTATGCACATAGTAACGTAAACGTTGGGCTGCTCCTTCTCGTCAAATCGTGTGGATGCACACTGATTAATTCTCTTATCTTTATTAATTAATTTCTCATTAATTATTGAGAAACTTACAGTACGATAAAGGACGTTTAATTTGATTCAGTTTAATTCGCTCTTTCTGTCCACGAGAAGTGGCCCGCTTATTACCTAACACCCTGTATATACATGTTTATATAATTGTAAATTTAAATTTATTATATATAAATAAAAATCATTAAAAATGCCAAAAGATAGAGAAAATTACTTGTCATAATTAATCTCATATACTATTGTGTATAAGATTTAGATTATGCCTATAGTGCCTACATTTTCAACTATTTATATATTATAAAATATACTTCTGCATAGCATAGAAATATATATATTGCTTTTAAAAGTATGAAATAAATAAATAATTAAAATCTTGCAACTGCAGCAAAAAGATTGTAAACAAAAATTATAATAAAATTAAAAAAATGAAAACTTAAAAATTAATCAGTAAAAAAACAGATTAAAAAACTAAAAATTAAAGAATTAAAAAATTTAATAAAAACAAAAATTATAATAATAGAAAACAAAATACAAAAAACAAGAACTTAGAAATTAATTGGTAAAGAGTTAGTTTAAAAAAAAATAGACTCCCGACTGCTGCCTAAAGTAAGTTAAATAATAATAAAAAACCAAAAATTTTAAAAAGTTAAAAACAAAAACTTATATAAAAAAATTAAATAAAAAATTGTTTTAAAAAAAAAAAGACTCCCGACTGCTGCCTAAACTAGGTTAAATTAAATGCAGAAAATAAAAATTAATAAATAAAAACAAACTTATAAAAAAAATAAATTTAATAACTAAAATTTAAAATAAAATGTAAAAACAAAAACATACAAAAAAAATTTAAAAACAAAAATTTATACAAAAATAAATTTAACTAAAAACAAGTTTAAAAAGTTTAAAATAATAATTTAAAAAAATTTAAAAACAAAAACTTTACCAACAAAAACAGGTTTAAAAAGTTTAAAATAATAAAAAAAATTTAAAAACAAAAACTTATACAAAAATAAATTTAACCAAAAACAGGATTAAAAAGTTTAAATAATAAAAACAACAAGTCTTAAAAATTAATTGGTATATAAGACAGGTTTATTTGGTAATAAAAATGTAATACACATTGTTGAGAATTGAATAAATGCGAGCTGAAAATTCTCGAACTTCGACGAGACAGCAAGCATTATTCGAGAACGCTTGAAAGGCTCCAAATCGCGACGGTTTCCTCCCCCCCTTTTTTGTGTGTTTTCGAGCAAACGGCACAGGTGTTTCTCGCGTGATCGCAAGCACCGCGACCAATAGACGATTTGGAGCCAACGAGCGTTTCTCACGTCACCGAATTCCTCGACGCGAAGCTCCGGCCGCGATCCCTCGCCTGCTCCGTCCGGGACGGCAGTGAGCCATCATAACTCGCACGCGATACATGATCGACGTCGAGAAAACGGAGGAAGGTAGCGAGTGCGAAATTGCGAGTGCGAAGTCCAGTGTAACCCACTTTAATAAAAAGGACTGACTGTTATTTCGTGTACTCATTTTTGTACTTTCCACGGCGCGCACCGCGAAAACGTCGAGCGGTCCACTGACATTTAATGGTCCTTCGAGCCGGATCGACATAAAAGACCGGCATAGACAGTTCGACCGCCTCAAAAGTGCTCGCGTTGTGCTACGCCGAGATTGACGAATCGGCGCGCCCGCTCGACTCGCTCGAAAACGGAGTTCGCCGCCTACGCGTTCTCGACTCCGTGGCTCACTCCGAACATTGAGCGCACCACACCCGCTCTCCTAAAGATAGGTGCCTTGTGATTTTGTGAAGTGCTTCGGAGGCTCCTGCGGGACCTCCAGCAAACGTATCGTGCTCCTTGCGATACGCATCCGCCGCCCGACGGCGCCCTGCTTTGCGACGTGCTATACGTCCCTGCCTCCCGCGAGTACCTGCTACTCGCCGCGGAGTCGCACACCGAGACGTGCCAGACGTCCCTGCCTCCCGCGAGTACCTGCTACTCGCCGCGGAGTCGCACACCGAGACGTGCCAGACGTCCTTGCCTCCCGCGAGTATCGCCCTGCTACTCGCCGCGGAGTCGCACCGAGACGTGCCAGACGTCCCTGCCTCCCGCGAGTATCGCCCTGCTACTCGCCGCGGAGTCGACCACCGAGACGTGCCAGACGTCCTTGCCTCCCGCGAGTATCGCCCTGCTACTCGCCGCGGAGTCGCACCGAGACGTGCCAGACGTCCCTGCCTCCCGCGAGTATCGCCCTGCTACTCGCCGCGGAGTCGCACACGAGCGTCTTCGCTCGACAAGAAGATTGACACGCAAGTGTCTGAAAGATTTCTACACGATCCAGACATCTGCTCAACATGTCTTCGGATCTCGAAAATCTACTCATTGCTCAAGGCAATGCGATTGACCAGCTACGACGGTCGCTGATTAACTTCAAAAAGCTTCCCAAGGCTCAGGTCACTCTCCCTAAGACGAAGGGGAGACTGACGAATTTGGAGGGTCTCTGGGAAAAGGTGCAAGCCCTCCATGTCCAGCTGCTGCAGACGGCTACGGCGGAGGAGAAGAAGTCGACCCACTACTTCAAGGACGAGGAATTTCTTGCCGCCGAGGACGCCTACCTCGACGCGACGGACCACCTCCACGAGGTCATCGGTAAATTAAGTAGCGACGCCCCGAGCGCGCCGTATCGAGGTAACGAGTCTTCTTATCGCGACGCGCACTCCGGAGTGTCATTGCATCTGCCTCGTATCTCGCTTCCGAACTTTTCTGGTGCTTTCGCTGAATGGGAGAATTTTCGCGGAATCTTCGAGTCTCTCGTAGCAAACAGTGAATCGTTGACAAGAACGCAAAAGTTACATTATCTGAAAGCGAGCCTCTCCGGCGAGGCCGCGTCGTTGATTAATAACATTCAAATTTCTGACGCGAACTACGAGGCAGCGTGGCTACTTCTTACCGACGAATACGACAACCGCAACGCGATTATTCACGCGCATATCCATTCGTTCGCCGACTTACCGAAAATGAAAAACGAGAACGTGACCGAGTTGAAAAAACTTCGCGATAGTGTGTCCGCATCTCTCGCCGCGTTAACGAATCTCGATCGTCCGGTCGATATGTGGGACGACCTCCTAGTTTATATTATCTCGCAAAAGTTCAGTCCGCGAACGCGCAATGAATGGAATCTTAAACGAGGCAACACGGATGCGTACCCTACGTATAAAGAGATTCATGACTTCATGACTCTTCGCATTCGCGGTCTCGCGGATTACCCTTCGCAATCCGAATCTGCGTCAAATAGTGCGCGCGGTAATAGAGCTCGTGCTTCGGTGAATACGGTTTCGCCCGTCAAATGCGTCCGTTGTTCCGGAAACCACGGTCTTGCAAAGTGTAATAAATTTCTAAGTCTGTCGGTCGAGCAGCGTCGACTCGCCGCGCGACAGCATAAATGTTGCTTTAATTGTTTGAGAACCGAGCATTTTTCAAACAATTGTCCGAGTAAAGGACGGTGCAATCAATGCCACCAAGCTCACCATTCGCTGCTTCACCGCGAGGGTACGGAAACTGGTACTAAAAGTACGCTTTCCGCGATTAATTCGCCGTCCTCAGCTCCGTCAGCTGTGTCAGTCGCCGCTGCCTCCGAGTCACCGGCCGCGCCCTCAGCGTTCGTTCAAAACGTGCATGCTACTCGAGATTTTGTGAAACAACCGCCTCATGTACTTCTCGCCACTGCGTATGTTAGTTTAAGTACAATCGAGGGCCGCTCATTTAAAGTACGTGCACTACTAGATCAAGGCTCGACATACAGTTTCATATCAGAATCTCTTTGTCAGACGATGCGAACCAGGCGTCATCGTGCCGCGCTGAAGATACATTGTTTTGGAGAAAAATTTAATGGAGTCGCGCGGTCACAAGTTAATCTTGCTCTCGCGCCCTGCGACAAACAGGGACCGATATTTCCCTTCTCGGGTTACGTATATCAAAGAATCACTTCTTATACAGCCTCTCAACAGAAGCCGGCCGCAATGTGGCCACATCTACGCGATTTACCTTTAGCAGATCCTGATCCCTCATGTAATCACCCGATTCATGTATTAATCGGCGCGGATTTATACGGGTCTCTGCTACTCGACGGTCTACGTCAGGGCCCGGTCGGCACTCCGACGGGCCAGCTTACAATTTTCGGATGGATCCTCTCCGGTCCCGCCGGCCCTGCGCGCCCGGCCGGAGAGTCCGCTTCTGTCCTGAGTTGCGTATCCTGCGAGGATACAAATTCCTTAATTCAAAGTTTTTGGGAGGACGAACGTATCCCCTCTCGAACTCCTCTCACCGAAGAGGACGAACGTTGCGAGAAGCATTTTGCGACGACTCATTCTCGCGATTCACAAGGACGCTACATTGTGCGTTTGCCGTTCAAAAACGGCCCCCCTCGCGTCGGCGACACATTCCGAAAGGCTTCCTTCCTGTACTCCAATATGGAGCGCCGACTCGCGCGGAAACCAGAAATCGCCGCGCAGTATCACGATTTTTTAAGAGAATACGAATCGATGGGGCACATGGAGTCGGTGCGGGCGGACGAGCGCCCCCCTTACCCCCCGATATACATCCCGCATCATTTTGTTTTACGCGAATCGAGTACAACGACCAAGTTACGCGTCGTGTTTAATGCCTCTAGCGAATCGACCGACAAAACCTCGCTCAATGATTTTCTAATGGCGGGACCTAAACTTCAACAAGACATCGCCGCGATAATCCTGCGCTGGCGACTCTTTCGGTACGTGTACATGGCTGACATTGCTAAAATGTTCCGACAAATACTCGTGCATCGGGATGACGCGGACTATCAACGAATTCTTTGGCGCCCCCCCGACAGTCTGTTGATTCGGCTTTACCGCTTACTCACCGTGACCTACGGGCAAAAACCTTCGCCTTTTCTCGCACAGCGCTCCCTTATCCAATTAGCTCGCGACGAAGGTAAGGACTTCCCCGACGCGGTCAATATAATCGAAGAGTCGACCTACGTCGATGATGTTCTTTTCGGAGCAGACGACCTTCTGTCTCTGCTCGAGAAGCGCAAGCAACTCGTGGGCATAATGAATCGCGGATGTTTCCCCCTGCGAAAATGGGCCGCGAATTCAGCCGAACTTTTGACGGATATTCCAGAGGACCAACGGGAATCCTCGGACTATCCGATCAACCACGATGACACGCTCAAGGTCCTCGGCCTGTCTTGGTCTCCGCGCGATGACTCGTTTCGTTTCGTAATTTCGCCATACGCCGTGACAGTTCATACTAAGCGCTCCGTTTTATCGTTTATTGCAAAGCTGTATGACCCCCTCGGCTGGGCGTCACCGATAGTCATCGCGGCCAAGATGTTGATGCAGGAGCTCTGGCTCCGTAAAATTGATTGGGATGCTCCCATCCCCGATGATCTTCTGCATCAGTGGATCAATTACGTTTCAGACTTGCCTAATATTAGCAAAATACGCATTCCTCGATGGACAGGGATGCGTCAAGATAAAATCGATGTTGAATTGCACGGCTTCGCGGACGCCTCCACTCGCGCTTACGCCGCGGTAGTTTTCCTCCGAATCGTGCATTCTCCCTCTAACATTCAAGTCATCCTCCTCGCGGCCAAAACGAAAGTCGCGCCATTGAAAACCGTTAGCGTTCCACGCTTGGAACTTAACGCCGTCGTTCTATTAATTCGATTGATAGAATGGGTAAGAAACACCACGGGCTTGATGCGAGCTCTCTTGTTTGGATGGACTGATTCCCAAATCGTATTAGCTTGGCTTCTACAACATCCATCCCGCTGGAATTCCTATGTCGCGAACCGCGTCTCCGAGGTGCAGACGCGCCTTCCGACCGTACGTTGGCAACACGTTCGCTCCCAGGAAAATCCTGCGTCGCGCGGCTTTACTGCCGCCGATCTCGTCAATCATGAATTATGGTGGTCGGGGCCCCGGTGGCTTAGCTCGACCACGGCCTCGTGGCCGATCCCCCCGACTCCGACTGAAAAGGACATTTTACAAACGGTATCTTCCGAAGCGCGTAAAGCTACCGTTCATCTCGTCGATTCAGCTCCTGAGTGGGATCTGCCCACCTCCTGCTCGAGCTGGATCCGACTTCTTCGTATTACCGCGTACATTCGGCGTTTCGTTCGGAACTTAAAAAATAAAGTCGCCTCTTCGGTGATCGTCAAGTCTCCCTTGACCGCAGAGGAGATTCACGAAGCCTCCGTCTTTTGGCTTCGATCGGCACAAGCGACTTGTTTTTCGGATGACTTGAAGGCTTTGAACGCTCACGCCGCTGTATCGCGATCAAGTTCCTTACGCTCTCTCCACCCCTTTATCGGGAAAGATAAATTAATCCGGCTTGGCGGGCGGCTCGAAAACTCCGCGCTGAGTTACAATGAGCGACACCCCGTCATACTTGCTAGACATCATATTGCCGAACTTTTGATCGATCAAGCACACCGACGCTCTCTCCATGGAGGGACTAAACTCACGCTTAGATGTCTCCGTCAAAATTATTGGTTAATTTCCGCGCGAAGCATGATCAAATCTCACATTCATAAATGTGTTACATGCGTTCGACATTCCGCGAAAACTCCGACGCAATTAATGGGTGATCTCCCGAGTCCCCGAGTAAATCCTGCTCCTCCGTTCTCTCACACGGGCATAGATTACGCCGGACCTATGAACATTACCCCCGTTGTCGGTCGCGGCCAAAAGGGGAGCAAACACTACGTCGCGGTGTTCGTTTGTCTCGCCACTAAGGCGATCCACCTCGAAAGTGTGGAGGATTACTCCACCGATGGATTCCTCGCGGCATTTCAACGGTTTGTCAGTCGCCGCGGACTGCCATCGGACATGTACAGCGATAATGGCACGAATTTTGTGGGTGCTGACCGCGAGCTCCAACGCAGCTTCCGCGCGCTTGTGAACAACCCCTCCCTTAAGGAAATTCTCGCTAACGACGGCGTACGGTGGCATTTCGTGCCCCCTGCGGCACCACATTTCGGCGGGCTTTGGGAGGCTGGAGTGAAGAGCTTTAAGCACCATCTCAGGCGAGTGACTGGTGCTCGCACTCTGTCTCGCTCCGAATTCGTTACGCTTTTATGTAAGATAGAGGCTTGCTTGAACTCGCGACCGATCTCTCCACTTAGCGACGATCCGTCCGATTATACCGCTTTGACACCTGGTCATTTCCTTATCGGCCGACCGCTCACGAGCGTACCGGAGGAATCCGTCCTCGAAATCAATGCGAATCGGTTGTCGCGATGGCAACACGTACAATTAATGCTCGAACAGATCTGGCGTTCTTGGTCGTCGGACTATTTACATTCATTGCAACAGCGCGTGAAATGGACCGAATCTCACGATAATCCGAAGGTTGACGAGTTAGTTTTACTTAAGAGTAACCTACTCCCTCCTTCAAAGTGGGAACTCGCAAGGATTCAGCAGGTCCATCCCGGACTTGACGGTCGCGTTCGCGTCGTCACATTACGCACCGCCAATTCCGAGCTAAAACGACCAATAACCCAGATCTGTCGGTTGCCCGCGTCTATCAGTCCGCCGGGAACCGCGGAATCCCGTTAGAATTAAGCTCGTTCGTTTTTCATTAGATTTAAGGACATTGTAAAAATAGGGTAAGTTCTCAAATGTATATATTGTATATAACGCTTTGAACCAAGACGTTCCCACGCTCCTCTATGCGACCTTGTCAACCCCCGTTCGTTTCGCATTCCGTCGAATGCGAGGCGGGCGGCATGTTGAGAATTGAATAAATGCGAGCTGAAAATTCTCGAACTTCGACGAGACAGCAAGCATTATTCGAGAACGCTTGAAAGGCTCCAAATCGCGACGGTTTCCTCCCCCCCTTTTTTTGTGTGTTTTCGAGCAAACAACACAGGTGTTTCTCGCGTGATCGCAAGCACCGCGACCAATAGACGATTTGGAGCCAACGAGCGTTTCTCACGTCACCGAATTCCTCGACGCGAAGCTCCGGCCGCGATCCCTCGCCTGCTCCGTCCGGGACGGCAGTGAGCCATCATAACTCGCACGCGATACATGATCGACGTCGAGAAAACGGAGGAAGGTAGCGAGTGCGAAATCGCGAGTGCGAAGTCCAGTGTAACCCACTTTAATAAAAAGGACTGACTGTTATTTCGTGTACTCATTTTTGTACTTTCCACGGCGCGCACCGCGAAAATTTCGAGCGGTCCACTGACACACATATAATAATAAGTATAAAGTACAAAATTAAAAACTTCTAAAAATTTAAAATAATATTAATTATAAAATATTAAGACAATTGACACACTATTAGGAAATATTATCTAATAACAAATATGATTGAAAATATATACAAATACTTGATTACTTACTACAATTTATTCTTCTTATTATTATATTAGGCATTACAGATATAATTATTAATTGCATATTTTAAAAAAGCAGTCGGAAGACGCCATGCCAAGTGTTTCTCAATCACGTTTTAGATGTCAAAGAAAATTCTGTATTTAAGTTGTTTAACTGCGTACAGAAAAAGAGAAGCAAAAATATATGTTGAAATATTAAGTATAAAATTTGGCGTGGCGTCTCCCGACTGCTTTTTTAAAATATGCAATTAATAATTATATCTGTAATGCCTAATATAATAATAAGAAGAATAAATTGTAGTAAGTAATCAAGTATTTGTATATATTTTCAATCATATTTGTTATTAGATAATATTTCCTAATAGTGTGTCAATTGTCTTAATATTTTATAATTAATATTATTTTAAATTTTTAGAAGTTTTTAATTTTGTACTTTGATGAAAATATTTAATAAAACTAGTTATTCGAATCTGTATTTATCATACATTAAAAAGTATAAACCGTAATTTAAAACAATCCAAAGAAAAAAATCGAAAAATAACTATTTTGTCACACATTTAACAGTAATTTGATAAATAAATATAAAGTTTAAAAATAATTTAATATTTCTAAATGATTTATATGGTTTCCCAAAACGAGTTACCAATAAGCCCTATACTTCTTTACTCCAAACCTTCAACACATTTTCCAAATCAACCTCTCATAAAATCGACGTATACAAGCCGTGTTCCAATATACACTGCCAGTACTGAATATTTATAATATACGATACGTAATGGGTAACTATGACTACTAGATTTTCAGTACTGGCTGTGTACATCGATCGGAACATGGCCATGGAAGGCCCAAATCGAATCCGAGACTCGCCGATTATAAGTCGACTATCCTCACACGGAGTCACTCAAATAATTTAATATATTTTTGTCATATATATATTTGTATATAAATATTTATACTTATTAGAAGAGAAAAATACAATTAACTATGTGTTCACCAGTATATACATATTTTCAGTAGTATGTATCGATTTAAACATCGCGGGACAATGCCACCATTTTAGGCTGCGAATGTGGCGGCTAGTCTCAAGGTCATGAAATTTGTATACACGAAGATCAAAGGTACCGCGCGCCGCTACTGTCGCTACTAGTAATGTTTATACTATGTCCATGTTTGATTCAAGAAGAGCAAATATGGTTTTATTGTACGCATTAATTGCAACTTCGTTGCTTTGTCTTTTCAAGAATATCTTAGTTCTTGATAACGTACTTCTAATTGTTTGAATATAATTCTTTTCCGTCATTTCTAATCGTTCCAACATGTCTTCGAAAGATACGAGTATATTTTTAACGAAAAATAGTTGCATTAAATCTCTTTTTTTTTCTATTGGTTTTATCATTTTTTGTTTTCTCATTTTCTCCTAGTGGTTTGAGAATCATAGTTTCTTTTATTACAAACATTGGAATATTGAATCGACATAAAAATTTATTTTTTCGACCTTTGTAACATGTTGATTCGTGCCAATGTATTTGCAAACGTATCAATGGATTTTTATCATCGTAAGCACATGTAATGATTTTATCTATCCACTGTATTAACTTTTTATTCGCATCTTCATTTTCTTCGTCGTAAATCGGTGCATTTTTGTAATATAAAAGATTATGTGTATGAACTGTACCTCTTGCTTGAAAGTCTCACCTCTGAAAATGGTCAACTACATAGTTTTCTCCAAATGGGCCATATTCATTCTGTAATATAGACATAATCAAATTGAATCTTTCCTCTATATATCTGACGCACGTCACAGGATCTTCTCTTATCAATTTTGTTTTCTCTGCCATGTCTAAGTGTATTGCCTCATACGTACTGATGTTTTTATTTTCTCGTATTTTGTACAAAATTTTCAATAAATTAGGGTTTTTATGTTCACATGCGGAATCCGTAAAGAACAATGAGGGAATACCACATTGTCTAATCATACTAAGTAAATGTTTTTTCTTGTTTTCCCAATACGAGGGTGACGAACGTACTTGTTTCAAAAATTTGTATCCATTATTATAACGGATAGAATCATTTAAAAAATTAGAGTCTTTAATTTCTCCAGCAGTTAAGTTATTGTTTCTCTTCACTCTCCTTAAACAAATATTTATGTTGGACATTACTGACTTTTCTAATTTTTGTTTAGCCATAAATAAAATTCTTGTAGGTTAACACGATCTTCTATCTTTGTGCCTTGCTTCAAATTTGATTCGTTGTGAGTACGTCAATTTATTTCTCTTGTCTAGAATTTCTCCTCCAAATATTCTTGGAAACACAATTCATCTATATTTTCGGTTAAGTGCCAAGGTATTGGATATTTGCCTTGTCCCGGAGCTATAATTTGAATATTTGTCGATATTTCTTTGTTCCTATCGACAATAAGAACTTCATCATTTGGTTCGAAATATTCGGACTCTTCTGAATCCGATTTATTTTCTGGATTTTCTACATCATGCTTTTTTATATTAGTGCATCTTTCGTTTTTATCATCTTTATCGACAATAAATTCCAATTCTGCAGTTAAGTTTCTGTTATATTTTTTGAAAAAATTCTCATCAATGTTTACATTATTTTTTCGATACAAAGGCGTTTGTTGTAAGTATTCCAAAGCCTCACAAATTTTAGCTGGTTTAATAGTTTCGTACATGTAATCAGACTTGTGCTCCACGTGCCTTTTCAGCTTTTTTTGAATAGTTGACATTTCATCAAAAGTTCTAGGTAAAACATTAACCATCTCATTAATTTCAACTGGAACATTAACTATACTTCCCTTTAATGATAATTGAGGGTTAATAGCATATGGTTGCAATGCTTTAATTTGCATGAACGGAATATACGGAGATACCATTCGTTCTTCAAGTGCTGTCAAACTAGTTACAACTTTTGGCACATTTGGAAATTTTAAATCTGTATTTGCTGCTGTTTTTGGAACATCTCCTGATGTAATATATCTTTTACATGTCAAACAAACGTATTCAGATGAGTTATTGACAATTTTGTTAATAAATTCATTAATAGCCATTTTTGTCCCACTAAACTTATTTCGTATTTTATTAATATTAAAACGTTCTACTGATTTTAAGAAAAACAAATTTTCACAACACAAACATACTATATCTGGACCCAATTTTCTGTTTTGCAAAAAGTTCATTATCAATACATTATGATAATATTCATTATCTTTGAGGCCAATCTTAATCTTGTTATGAACAGAATTGCTGTATTTTTCTCTATATCTAAAAAAATCGTCGAGTCTTAATAATCTCTTGCATTCAATGTCGCGTTTTCTTTTTTTTTGCGATAAAGTTGAAATCTTCACGCAAAATAATAATCCTATCTCTGTTTTTAATTTGTTCACTTATCCGGTAATCTGTATCTTCTCTTGTAATTTTTATTCTTTTTACATTTTTCTCCCTCTCTAATTCTTTATATGACGATTCTCTTCGAACACTTTTTATTCTTTGCAGATTCTTTTCTTTCTCTGCTTCTTTATACGCCAGATTTTGACGTGTTTCTGTCATTCTTTGCAGATTTTTTTCTTTTTCTGCTTCTTGATACGCCCGATTTTAATGTTTTTGTGTTATTCTTTGCAGATTCGTTTCTTTCTCTGCTTCTTTATACGTCAGATTTTGACGTGTTTCTGTCATTCTTTGCAGATTTTTTTCTTTTTTTGCTTCTTGATACGCCCGATTTTGACGTTTTTGTGTTATTTTTTGCAGATTAGTTTCTTTCTCTGCCTTTTTATACGCCAGATTTTGACGTTTTTGTATTATTCTTTGCAGATTCGTTTTTTTCTCTGCTTCCTTATACGTCAGATTTTGACGTGTTTCTGTCATTCTTTGCAGATTTTTTCTTTTTCTGCTTTTTGATACGCCCTATTTTGACGTTTTTGTGTTATTCTTTGCAGATTTGTTTCTTTCTCTGCTTCTTTATACGCCAGATTTTGACGTGTTTCTGTCATTCTTTGCAGATTTGTTTCTTTCTCTGCTTTTTGATACGCCCGATTTTGACGTTTTTGTGTTATTCTTTGCAGATTTGTTTCTTTCTCTGCTTCTTTATATGCCATATTTTGACGTTTTTGTATTATTCTTTGTAGATTCTTTTCTTTCTCTGCTTCTTTATACACTAGTTTTTGTCGTTTTGTCGTTATTCTTTGTATATTCTTTTCCTTTTCTCGTTTACTATACGAAGGATCTTGTCGTAGTCTTTTCATTCGTTCAACTTTTTTTCTTCTTTCTCTTTCTCGATGTATCTCTTATTTTCTCTCATTTGCAATCTTATTTGCAAATTCATCTTTCTTAATATAATTAATATCACTCTCCGTTATGCTTTTGCCATCGTTCAAAGAACAATCATGTTTTCATTTCATGTTTTTTTGTATATTTTGTTATTTATATTTATATTTTTTGCCAGTTTGTAATTTACTTATCAAATTTCTGTTTTAAAATAATTTTTCGGGTTTTTAATTTATTTCTTTAAATGTTAAGCAATAATTAACTGATACAGTTTCTAAAAAAAATGCTAATATACTTTTTTATTTTTAAACACGTCCCAGGTAGCAAGGTGACGTCTATTTAACGTCATTTTTTGGTCATGTTCTGACGATTGCGACGTTATGAAATGACGTCAAAGTGCCGTAAAAATGACGTACTTTTTCATCTCCGTGACGTCATATATTGACGTCACTAATACGTAATTAATGACGTCGCCGGGACAAAATAAAAGTACGTCAGATTTTGAACATTTGGACGTCATCTTGGAATGGCAGTCACAAGACTGACCATAAAATGTCGTCAAATAGACGACAACTTTTTAATCTACATTATTTTTTATGAAATTAAAATGTTAAAATGTCCACTTGATAAACGTTTATAAAAAAACGTTTTTCTTCTTTATCTATGAAAAAAACCGCTTTTTTAACTGTTTCTTTACGTATTATGTGCATATAGCCCCGCTCTCTCAAGGCGGTCACCCATCCTAGTACAGTACCGCGCCCGTGTTGCTTGACTTCGATGATCCAGTGAACAGTGACGATCTTCTGACCCTGATGCTTCCTTAGTAACTGTACTTGTCTATAACAAGTACATCTTTAAAGTGTTCAAAAATCTTGTAATGATATCTTCTTGATAGCTATAACACTGCATGAAATAGTTATCATTGTCTTATAAACGTCCATTATTAGTCGCCGACGTCATAGACCAAAAATGACTAAAAATAGACGTCATTATGTCGATGTCGTCTTCTGACGTCACTTTGCTCCTTGGGTTGGGTACTGGTCTACAAACTGACGAACCAGATACGTCGTGTTAAAGTCAGTCAACTAACGTCTTTTATTAGTCTAAAGTCTGACGTCTCAGGTACGTCGTGTTAAAGTCAGTTAACTAACATTTTTTATTAGTCTAAAGTCTGACGTCTCAGGTACGTCGTGTTAACGTCAGTTAATTAACATCTTTTATTAGTCTAAAGTCTGACGTCTCAGGTACGTCGTATTAACGTCAGTTAACTAACATCTTTTATTAGTCTAAAGTCTGACGTCTCAGGTACGTCGTATTAACGTCAGTTAACTAACATCATTTATTGGTCTACAATCTGACGAACCAGGAACGTCGTATTAAAGTGATTTAACTAACGTCTTTTATTGGTCGAAATTCTGACGTCTCAGATACGTCGTACAATGGATAAATAACTAACGTCATTAAATGGGCACTAATCTAACGTTACTTGGACGTTATAGTTTGGTTAAATTGTCGAAGTGTTTTATGGTTATACAAATGACGTCAATGGTACGTTATAATGAGGTCATTCTACGATTAGTTATTATTTCGTCAAAAAAGTCACGACATTTATACGTCTTAAGTTGGTAAAATGACGTCGTACCCAAAAAATGACGAATTATTGACGTCATATTAACGTCACCTTGCTACCTGGGGTATTATGTATACCTACTCACTTACCCTTCTAGGGTTAATTATGTGATTGTGCCGTTCTATATTCGTTCAACGAGATGATATTTGGATCCGACAAAAACTTGTTCGTTTCGCGTAGGTCTTAAACCAAAAAACGTCTATTTACATATACGATACCATAAGCCAACCTTAAACCAGTATTCATAGTCGGATCTTATTTCAAGATTTTCGAACAAAAATTTTCATATATGGTCGCATATAAATATATATTATTATATATAGTTTATATATATGATTATATCTTATAATGTATCATACCATACATGTTGTAATATAATGTCGTATGTTATTATATATGGCTTTATATTTAGTCATGTATGGTCATAATAAAATGTTGAAGAAGCAATTTGTAAATTTCTAATTCTGTTATATTCTTCAGTCTTTTCTACCCCTATTTTATATACTATTGTAATATGTTAACTCGGGATGATGTCAGGATAAATAATTAATCGTTCTTCTCGGTTAAACAGTTTACTTCTGCTTCGTTTCTCACGATTCGATACGGTGGGCACCGCAGCGCGCAACCGGAGACGGTCTACCTCTACGAACCGCGGTTCTCGATCGTCGCCCACTTTGAATCGCGCGGGAGCAGCGATCTTTACGTGGCTGTACACCGTTGTTAGGAGCTTGTCGGCGATCGCGGGGGTAACATCGATGGGTCGCATGCCGATAGTTCGATGCTTTCGCGCGTTGTAATCCGATACGAGACCCGGCAGCGAGTCGATCCATTTGTAATTTCCGTTGAGCGTAAACATTTTCCACATATCGTTCTTGAGCGTGCGATTGAATCGTTCGACGACCGATGCCTTCATTACGGAATAGGTCGAATAGTGATTGATATTATGTTTCTTCAAGAGTTTCTGCACGTTTGCGTTGTAAAATTCTTTGCCCTTGTCAGTCTGCAGATTTTTCGGACATTTTCCGCCGTCTCGAATTATTTTCGCTATCGCCGTAGTAACCTCGGTTCCGCTCTTGGCCTTGAGCGGTACAGCCCATGCGTGCTTGCTCAGCACGTCGATAACGGTGAGTATGCAGTAATAGCCTCTGTTGAATCGCGTGTATGGACGCATCTCGACCACATCCGCCTGCCACAGGTCATCGTATCCGCGCACTATGACGCGTCTTCGCGAAAAATTTCTTCTCGCAGGAGCGTGTAATTCTTCCACCAGCTTCCGTTTCTCAGTTGATTGCTTCTTACTAGCCATGACGCTGACGCGCAACTGACGCAGCGATCAGATGTACATTCTTATCTATTCGCGATGATTCGCAATTACATCTTGAATCATCTTTTGAAGTTCGTTTAGGGTAATTTGCACGTTATTCTGGAATGCGGCCATCTTTCTCTCGATTTCATCCTGCTGATCTTTCAAAATTTGCACTCTCTGCTGCACGTAACATTTATTGGCTGCATCGCCATCATCTACAAGCGGCGCTATCCGTCGAATCTTGCGCGATTTCGCGTCAAAGTCGGTGGCGACCATGCAAAGAGCGTTATCGCGCACGTAATTTCTGATTAATCCGCTCCATTGATAGTACGGTTCCGCACCGCCTCTTCCGAGCGATATACCAAACTTGTTGATCGGCATTTCGATGTTGATTGAACGACTCGCCGACGCGCGGTTTAATTTATAATAAGTCCAGCCTCGCGAAGTTCCTCGATAATCGACAGGATCTCGTTATCGTGACCGGTGTGACCCGCTAGGCGCGAAGCTTCGAGCAATCGGAGACAATCTACAAGCTCGTTGGGATCGTCCCAATGAACATAGTCGATCTTGTTGTCGTTTAATGTCATGGCACGCGGTATACCTTTTCCAGCTTTTTTACCCGAAATCGACGATGCAATTATATGGTCGATCTTGTTGCCGTTTAATGTCATGGCACGCGGTATACCTTTTCCAGCTTTTTTACCGAAAATCAACGGTGCGATTATTTGTGTGTACTTGTATCCCCTGTTGCCATTTATTCAAGCGTGAGCATCATAATTGCGTTTATGAGCACTCGTCGTCAACAGAATGCTCTTGTATGTTTGCATATCGTCCTCCGTGTAGATATCGTCATTGGGAAATTTCTTAAAGATCAACTCGTAAAGACCGCGTGTGCCAGCGTATCGTATGCCGTCGATAATTATGTTGTCCGCGTTGTTCACGTCAAAACGTTTATTACCGAGCATCATTCCATCGTTGCTGAAATAAACGCCGTATACGGTGTCTATACCGCTTTCTTGATCGCCGCTCAGAACTGCCCCGACGTACTTTTGGCCCAATAGACCAAAGTGATCTCGCAACGTTTCTCGACCCTCAGATGTTTGCAACTGCTGTCGAACGGACGTCACGAGTGAGTCATCCGTGGTTTCGAAAACATCTTCGTTTGCGAGTGATGCGAGCATTGTGGGTTGCACGGAAGGCGCAGAGGTTATCGGTGGTTCATTCAATGGACCTCTCGATCGTTTCGATTTATGCGGTTGTAAAATTTTGGTTATTTCGCTTAAATTAGATGGCACATTTATCGATCGTTTCAACGTAACCGGAGTTGAAGCCATTACAGAGTCGTTAAACGAGGCGTTTGGTCGTTTTCGTTTGAACTTTGGCTCTTCGTCTTCCCACGCCGTTTCATTCTCAATCTTTGACACGTCAGATTCTTTGCCAACGGTGTTTTCGGCAATCTGCCTTAGAGGCTCGATGATGGGCTTAAAGTGTCTCTCCAACGCGATATCTTCCTCCATTTTACCAGTTTTCAAGGCGTGATACTTTTTGCGAATCGAATCGCTCGTTTTCGCAATTTGATTTGCTATCCTCTCGCGCTCTCTAATCTCCTCGCTGCTGTCCATGTTGCGATAGCGTTGTTCAATCGGCGCGTCGACAACAACTAACCACGTTTTGGTATCGCAAAGTCGTTAAATCCTCTTCTGTATCGACCATTCGAAATCGCGCTGTCCTTGTCTATCACCACGAATCCATACTTTTGTTGCCAACATGTGTGACACAATTTACTGAAATCATCGTATGACATATCTGTGTTTACGTGATCGTTGAATATGTGTTTCAGATTGGTACCATCCTGTTTAAACAGAATCAATAGATTCGCGTTGTCGCGTATAAGATGCTTCGGTATCTTTGCATACGTCTGACAAAGATAGAAGGAGTCAACGTCCGCGTGCCGGCCCATTGCAAAGTATTCTCTTATCGTATCCTGCTTGTCGCACGCCACGTCATCAAAGATAAAAATAGAATTCGGGAGTGCCTCGCTCGGTGGAATGACGTCGCTGTTATTCGAAAACGTAAAGTAGCCAATCTCTTCTATCGGTGTTAGTATATTCTCCAAATATCGATATTTCGGCTGTTGCAACGATTTCGAGTACACATACACGTTCTCGAAACGTACACCGTGCGGACTTTCCAGCAAGCTTATCAAGACGTTTGTCTTGCAGCAATTCGACGGACCGCAGATGATACCGCGTATAGAAATCGGTAGCATGTCTCCATGTTTGCGTACCTCTTTCGTTAACTGTATCCTATCGTCAAAGTTTGTCACTTTGATCGTCCGCGATTGTCGTATGAACCGCATTTTACCTCCCCTCCACAACGAATAAAAAACAATATCGAGAAAGCTGGCCTATTTATAGAGGCGCGTAGAGCTGAGATGCTCAGTCTTTAAAATGTTTTTGCTCGTGTCGGATATCAGCGATATTTACGATTTAACCGTCGAGCAGTTAAAGTATATACCAAAGGTCATTCTACTACGACAGTTTTATAATCATATAGATGATTTGTGGGATAAGCTTCCCGAACATATCAAGGCAGGTTCGGAGGTTCAACAATACCGTCGCTGTTTAATACATTATAATTTGCCGTGTCAGCAAACGCACATCGACGGTCCGCCGCCGTTGATAAAAAACTGCGGCGAATGCCGCCGAAGATAGGTCGAGGTCTGTTGAATCGCGCGATAAACGCGCTTCCGATCGAATTACACATTCCCGGCTATCAATTTTGCGGTCCGGGAACTCATTTAGAAACACGATTGGCAAGAGGTGATCGGGGTATTAATCCATTGGACGCAGCGTGTCGCGAGCACGACATAGCCTACTCGCGTAGCAGCAATCTCGCAGAACGACACGCGGCAGACAATATACTCGCCGCGAAAGCGCGAAAACGTGTCACCGCGAACGATTCGACTCTCGGAGAGAGAGCTGCAGCTACAGCCGTCTGGGCGGCCATGAAGGCTAAAACGAAACTCGGTATGGGTTTGAAAACAAAGAAAAAGAAGAAGAACAAGCGAATACTTCCGGTAGCGAAACGCGGCGGTATCCTACCGATCCTGCCGTTATTAGGGGTTCTCGGCTCGTTGGTCGGCGGAGCGGCGGGAGTCGCAAAGGCCGTGAACGATAACAAAGCCGCGCGGCGTCAGCTGGAAGAGATGCAACGTCACAATCGCGCCATGGAAGGTCACGGACTTTATCTCGCTCCGTACAAACGCGGACGGGGAGTCTCGAGAAAAAAAACGTCGAAAAGACGCTAAAAATCCCCAAGGGCGTAACTACCAACGTACAACTGCAACAACTGGCAAAACGTATGCGCATTCCATATTTTAGAGGTATTTTCATGCGCGACTCGTTACCGATCGGCGGTGTACGTTGAAACGAAAGCGGTATCGTGAATTTGGATAATACTGAGGGACCGGGTACTCACTGGGTGGCGTACGCGAAGAGGGGAGATCGTGCCATATATTTCGACAGTTTTGGCAATCTTCAACCACCGAGAGAATTGGCGCAGTATCTAAAGAACAATGTAATAGAGTACAATTGCACGCCATATCAGCGATACGATCAGAGCAATTGTGGACAACTGTGTCTGCGTTTTCTACAGTCGGCTGACAATCAATTTAAAGACCGGCGTTACGCTGTTTAATCTCAGTATTTATTCAAACATGTCACTGACATTTACGCTCACCGGCAAGAGCAGCATCCTCGCGGTAAGCTACTTTCCCGCCGTGGATTTGAGCGATGGCGATTACGAGCTCGGTCTGACAGATTTTGAAACCTATCACACGATACCGAATGTAAATTCGTCGAACAATAAATTCTACTATGACGACGACAAGGAGATTACCATTCCCGAAGGATCGTACGAACTGCGTGATATAGACATGTATCTGAAACGCGCTCTTTTATGGGATCAATCCAATAATGTCTCGATAAACGAAGATGAACCGCACCCATTGATTATTATTCGGGCTAATAACAATACGATGAAGAGCGAGATCAAGTGCGCTTATCCGATAAATTTCACCAAACCGAACAACATTGGATCGCTGCTGGAATTTTCAGCGAATCGCGTGCTGGAGTCGCGACAATGACACGAATCGGATGTTCCGATAAATATCATCAACGTAAACATCATTCGCATAGAGTGTAACGTGACCGCGGGTGCGTACAGCAACGACAAGTACGTGCACACGATACACGAGTTTTCACCGAGTGTGCCTCCAGGATATAAGATATCGGAAACGCCGGCACAGATCATTTACCTTCCGATCATCGTACGGAGCATTTCGGACTTGACGCTTCGCGTCGTGGATCAGGACGGCCGATTGATTGATTTTCGTGGAGAGAAGATCACCGTTAGACTGCATGTACGAAGACGACAGCGATAACGTGAGATGCTCGTACTGAACAAAGCTGAGCAGGTGCAACAGACGAGAAACAAAATTAGAGAGACAATCCGATCGCCAAAGAAGAAACTCACTGCGTCGAACGTTGAATTTCTGAAATCATTGTGTTTCGTTGTACGAAATGGCTAATATCTTAAACATTGGAGGTGAACCGATCTTTGACGACAGCGTCGTCAATATTGAGACACACACGTACAATCCGTACGCCAACACAACGTTTGGACATAACGATGAAATAAGAATACCCATACAACAGCAGGATTTATACACGTTGCCGTGCGAGAGCTTTCTCTACGTTGAAGGAAGATTGACGATAAAGAAAAGGAATGACGAGTCTCAGGCAACGCTTGCGAATAATTGTGCAGCGTCCATGTTCGATGAGATTCGATACGAGCTCAACGGTGTGGAGATTGATCGCAACAGAAACGTTGGAATAACCAGTACCATCAAGAACTATGTATCGCTATCGTATAATGATTCTCAACTCATGCGGAATGCTGGATGGGACGTTTCATCGAGCATACCGGAAGGATACTTCAACTTTTGCGTACCGCTCAAGAGGTTGCTGGGCTTTTGCGAGGATTACAAACGCGTGGTTGTTAACGCTCGTCACGAATTAATTTTGATACGAGCGCGCAGCGACAACAATTGCATTGTGGGAAATCCGGCGACGGAGCCGGAAATTGAATTGTTTAAAGTACAGTGGCGAATGCCTCACGTCACATTAAACGAGATCAATAAGCTATCCATGCTACGGGCCTTGGAAAGCGGGCGATATCTTAGTGTTAGTTTCCGTTCGTGGGATCTGTACGAGTACCCCATGTTGCAGAGCACGACCAAGCATTCGTGGGCCGTCAAAACGGCGACTCAGCTGGAGAAGCCGCGATACGTTATCTTTGCGCTGCAGACCGGGCGCAAGAATATCATGTCTCAAAATGTTAGCGTATTCGATTACTGTAACTTGACCAACGTGAAACTTTATCTAAACTCTGAATTTTATCCGTACGACGACTTGAATCTGGATTTTGGCAAAAATCGATACGCCGTCCTTTTCGATATGTATGCGCGTTTTCGTAAAGCTTATTACGGATACGATTCCAGTGATACGCTTTGCAGCTTGTATACATACCTGATGGAAGGACCTTTTGTTGTCATCGATTGCTCGCGACAAAACGAATCTGTCAAGAGCGCCACCGTGGATGTGCGAATAGAATTTGACTGCAAAGAGAATGTACCGGCAAATACTACCGCCTATTGTCTCATTTTGCATGATCGCGTAATCGAATACTGTCCATTGTCGAACGTAGTGCGCAAAATCATGTAAATTGCAATATCAGCGGGTATTGCGATATAAGATACACTGATGTACCGCGATAAGATACAGATTGCTCCGTCGTTTCGTCATGATCGTACCAACGTTTGTCGATCTGCAAGGTTTCACCGTTGGGATGAAATTTGTCGTAAAGGAGGTGGCGGTTCTGAGAAACGGGACCGTTTTGGCGCATTACATTTTTACATGTCCCATGCCATGGAGTTTCCTCATGAAATCCGACAAATCATGCGCTTCTTGGTTGATTGCAAATCACCATGGACTACGATGGGAGGATGGAAACGTGTCATACAGCATGGCAAAACATTTAATTACATCGGCCGTGCTTGGAGAGGGCGACGAGACGTCGACTCTTGTGTACGTCAAGGGATGTCAGAAACGAGAATGGCTGGTGGATCTACTTGAGAATAAAGCTAGAAAAAATCTAAACATTGAGACTTTGGATGCCGATTACGAAGATATCGAATCTTTAAATAATCTAGATGTTACTAATACTATAAGATGTGAAAAACATGTTAAGAATTGCGCATTACAAAATGTATTAAAAATATGTAACTGGTGGTCGCGACACCAGAAAAAATTATGATTTTTTTAAATAATCTATATATGTATATATAAAATGTTTTATTTCCTTTTCCCACATAGTTTGTAATATAATATAGATGTTTTAGTTGTTTAAAAGCTATTCAAAAGCTGTTTTAGCTGTTCAAAAGCTGCTTTTAGTTGTTTGATAGTTGTTTGATAGCTGTTTTTAAAGCTGTTTTAGTTGTTTTTAGTTGTTTTTAGTTGTTTGATAGCTGTTTTTAGTTGTTGTTTGATAGCTGTTTTAAAGAAGTTTGATAGCGGTTCAATAGCAGTTATACAGATTAAACCATTGAAAGTTAAAGGCGCGATATCGTTTTCATAAACATACGTGTCTCGCGGTGACTTCATCGCACACGTGCAAAACTGCACATTGTAGATTTTTCGTGAGGCCCAAATGTATGGATGCTGAGATCATGGTGAAATTAGATATGATAAACAAACGATGTGACAATAGTGGGATATAGAAGGATGAATTTGATGGTACGCTCAGTAGTCGAGGACTAGAAGTAAGAGTCGGTTGGCGTGCTTGTTTGTGCGGCTTATACAGACAATTGGTTCGCCATCTTAAGAGCTGTATAGCTCGCAGGCCATAAACATTAGAATTAAAAGTCGTGAGTGCAAGTGTATATAAAGCAAAGTGTATATAAAATGGATTTCGAAGAATTGCAGTTTGAAGTAGAAGAAAGAATGGAAGTTAAAGCAAACGATGAAGAAATGGAAGTGCCTGAAGAAATGGAAGTGAATGAAGAGGAAGGAATGGAAGTTGATGATGATGCAATATTGTCAGACGATTCATGTTATGATAGTGAAATGGCTGATGAGGATATTCCGGACGAAATTTTCAGAGTGTTGAATCAAGCAGAAATTAATGCGTTAAATCCTCTGACAAAAATGTGTTGCATATACTCTTATTTCACTCCTGGACATACGAAGTTTTGTGCGTCATGCATTGTCAGAATACACGGATTGTTCTCAATGTTATACGCTGTTCGCCGACACGACATATGTCCGTATATTCTCATGGATGGTCTCTTTTGTTCATCTTGTGGAGACCCATTATATCAAATTTCACCGTGTAATCTGTGTCCTATGTGTGTTTTTGTGTAAATTTTAACTGTGTAAATAGCCTGTGTAAATAGCCTGCAGTATTTTTACCTATTTTAGTGTATACATATTATTGTCTAAAATTAAGAGACTATGGCCCGTATTCTGAAGGTGACTGACTCAAGAGCCAGGGGTTTCTGGTTCAAATACAGCGGTGGTAAGCAAATTTTCTATGTACAATATAAATTTATTTAATTAAGCTTGCACGTAATAGCGTGAAAAGTGCGAGAAGACGCGCGCGAATGGGGGCCGCAAGCGAGAAGACGCGCGCGAACGGGGGAGAAAGAACGGGTAACGGGAGCGAGAAGACCGTGCGCGAGGGGGAGAGAGATGCGCGCGAACGGGGGACGGGGGCGCGAGAGAACATCTACGAGGAGGAGATAACGCGAGCGGGAGCGTGCCGTGTGACGTCACGCGGACCGACGCGGCCGTTGCACGCGGACTCCGCGGCGCGGCGAAAACGCGGTCACCCCTCCCCGCGGCGCGGCGAAAACGCGAACGCGGTCGCCCCTCATCCCGCGGCGCGGCGAAAACGCAAACGCGGGTCCCCTCACCCCGCGGACCCCTCTCCCGCGGCGCCCGAAAACGCGAACGCGGGTCCCCTCACCCCGCGGACCACTCCCCCGCGGCGCCGGAAACGCGGTTCCCCCCTTCCCCGCACGCGGCGCGGCAAACAACGCGGTTCCCCCCTCCCCCTCCTCGCGGCGCCCGAAAACGCGGTAACCCCCCCTCCCGCGGTATACCCCCCGCCCCTTGCAGCCGCTCTCTCCAAAGGCGGTCGTGCGCCGGCGGGGATCACCCCGTGTCGTGATCGAACGAACGGTGGTGCCGCCAAGCACGGCTAGCGAAGGCGATAGACCGTACGTAGTGGGGGGTGAGCGACCGCGGGACACGCCCACGATTTCGCCGCACGGATCGATCAGCGCAGGGCTGAGCGAGGAGTTCGCGACCAGCCGGGAGATCCCGCTGCAGCCGCCGGTGGTATGGGTACCGGTTCCGGCGGGGCCAGTGGATCCGCCGTCGGACGAATTCCTGTCGCCGTCGAGCGGCGAGGAAGAGACCGAGTAGGGGGTCGGTGCGCGTGGAAGATGCCGGGGGCCGCGTCCAATCGGACCAGCGTCATGAGTTTTTGGTATTGTTTGTTTTCTTTGGACCACATAAGGCATAGTTTATTTTCATTATGACGACGGCCGCGGTAATGGAAACCCGTTAGATATAAGCCAAATAGCGTATAAGGTTTGCGCGCCCTTGTGGCATTTATGATATCAATATCCGTAGCCCGAGAGGCATAAGATGGAATAAGTTTGTGTGACGGGCCGCTGGCCAAATAAAACCGTTTATTTTCCTTACGCGACGTTTCACAATGCAAGCAGACATTAATTTAGACGCACCAGGGTCAGCGGGGCGAGAGGTGCAACAGATCGGTGAAACGCGACAATCTCCAGGATATAAGGGTCGGGAAGGTAACGGTAGGACCTAGTACGAGGTCGGCGTCGTCGGCGGCGCATGAAAACCAAAGGGGGACCTCTTCCCCAGGGGCAAGGGTTCGAATCGGGCCCACGGGGACCTGGGACACCCGCCTATCGGGTCGGCGTCATCGTCCGACCACCAGGGAGAAACCTGGGCGACCTCCACAGGAAGTCGGCCCGAAATCTTCTTCCGGAGCGCTTCCAGAGGGATGCGCGCAGGTCGGCGTCAACAGCCGACGACCAAAAGGTCTCACGGGCAACTTCTTCAGGAAGTCGGCCCGGAATCCTCTTGCGTAGCACTTTCGAGGGGGTGCGCACAGGTCGGCGTCAATGGCCGGCGACCAAAAGGACAAGCGAGCAACTTCTTCAGGAAGTCGGCTCGGAATCGGGTCGTGGAGCTTCTCCAGAGGCGTGCGCGCAGGTCGGCGTCAAAAGACGACGACTGAAAAGACACCCGGGCAACTTCCCCAGGAAGTCGGTCCGGAATCGTGTTCCGGAGCACCTCCTGAGCGGTGCGCACAGGTTGGCGTCAACGGCCGACAACTTCCACAGCACCTGGACATCTTCTCCAGGGAATCAGCCCGGAATCGTCTTCTGGGACATCCCCGGGGCGGTGCGCACGGGACGGCGTCAGCGGCGCGGCAAAATTGGGAAAGGTGAAAACCTGGTGCAGCGGTATCGGCGAGCGAGATCCTCCGCGTGGTACCGGGCATGGAAATTTCCACCCGGGAGCGTCCGAAATAGGGGCACCGGGGACGAGCATGATAATCACGCGCGGCTGTATGGGGGCGCGTGCGCAGTAAGAAAGAGAAAGTTGTGACGTCACATCGAACGACGAAAACAACCCGGGAGTAGGGATAGCTCGGCGCGGTGGGGAGCCAGCGCGAGACAGACCGATCGAGGCAGTCTCTCGAATATCGCCGGAGCGAACGGACGTGTCTTGTCAGTAGCGTATACCGCGAAAGTAGATCACCTCGATAGTAGCCGGAGATATATAACAATCGGGAACTCCCGCGTAATTGCGCGTTAAACGCTCGTTCAACAATAGCGAGAGATAATTAGTTATCAACAATTAAGTGACAGTGCGATAGAACGGCGACGACTCTAAGTGCGTATCAAGTATACTACAATCGTGGACATTGGGTCTTGCGACTACGAGATATCGTGCGAACAGCGTCCTTTGTTGTAAATAATCCACTGGGATCAATTAAATCAGCGATTGCGGAAATTGCTACAAATAAAGCGGCATTCACACCGAAGTGTGACAACACCTTTGTGAAACACCTTTATGAATTGTGAAACGATCTGTAGAGCTGAGATAAAGATCGGAGATTAAAGAATTATTAATTCTGAAACAAAGTCTCAAGATTAATTATACAATTAGTGCACTTACCTTCTACTTACCTTGTTCCTTGGCGATGATCCCTCGTTGTCCAGCGGCGATCTGGTATGCGATGTAAAGCGAGGATCCGGAGACGACCAGCAGCAACGACGATCCATCCTGGGCAGGGCCTGCAATAAGAGAAGAACTTTAGCACATAATTAGTATAAGTTATCGAGACGTACCTTTATCCAGTATGCGATAATGCGAGGATCTGGAGACGGGATACAGCAACGGTGATCCAGCAAGGATATCAGCCTGAAACTCAGGAATAACATTAGCGTCTTGGCGAGAAACAGGGCGTTGGTGCGAATTTACCTTCTCGGTAGTCAAAGGTCAAACCGAGTGGCGACCGTTAGATAGGAAAATAACCGCGTGGATCGGGCTTACCTTGTGCCGTCCGGTCACAGTATAGGAGCCACGAAGGACGCGAAGAAACACCAACTGACCGACAGACGTGCCGGAACCTGCAGGGTTGGAGCTTGCCCGAGGACAGAGGGACGTAACCCGACGCACCAGGAAGGAGATCGGCGAAATTAACGGGAATCCCTAGGCCCCAAAACTTCAAAATGGCGACCGTGACAGGATACGTACGTGTCAGTGGTGTTTGAGGGAAAAGTGCGCGAATCACTACGTCGCACCAGAGGATTACAGTGAAATACTTCGAGAATATTCGGCGAGGCTACGCGAAGACAAGTGCAGGACTGCGTGTTAACAACGTGCGCGAAAAGTGCGAGATCGTAAGGCAAACAAGCCGACGCGGTATAACAACTCGGACGAAAAGTGTACGATCGCGGAGTGCGCGTAAAGTCAAGAGCCAAATAGCCATACTTCAAGAAGAAGCAACGGCGCAGAAGCGTCAAGAGAGAAGAAGCGTGCAAGTGCGAAGAGGAGCTTCGAGGGAACCAGTGAAACGGTCGACGACGTCGATACAACGCGAGACGGAGGGACTCGGGGGCGTAACGCAACATAACGCGCACGTCCGTAACAACCGTGTCGAGGCGCCGAGCGGACGGACGGAGGCCAAATCGAGGTTTACCGAACGAAGAAAATAACGGCCAAGATAGGGCCGAAGGCAAGATCGAGAGGGAGAACAAACTGTGTGCGATCAGGACGGATGGCCACAGTGGGGAGAACCCCGACGAAAACGACAACGAGGTCGAAAGGACCGGCGTTGACCGAGCAGGAAATACTAGAGGAGTTGGAAAGGCAACGGCTCATCGAGCAGCAGCTCAACGGGCAACAAACGCTAGCAGTTCCTAACGGGAACGAACAAACGGAGGTAGTCAACCTCAGTACGGAGAAAAACATGGAGAATTTGACGGAAAATGAGCAGCAGCTCAGAATGCAGGTGCAATTCCTAACGGCAGAGCTGGAAGCGATGAAGGCCAATATTCGGAGGATGCGTGGTTCCGCCGCAACACTTAATACGGAGCGCGATCCGGCGGGCGGGAGTCCCGAAAGACAACCGGATGAGCGCGCGTACTGTGGCGAACACCAGCGCGAGGATAGAAAACACGAAATGGTACCGTTGCAAGCTCGCCTGCCGAGAGGGGGATGGATAAGAAACCCCTTCGACGAGATAGCCTACAAAGGAAAATCGGATAGGCAAAACCCTATAAGATTCATTGAGAAGTTTGAAAAGCTCGCGAGATACGAGAATGTCTCGGAGGAGGAGCAGTATCATTATTTTGGAAAGTGCATGAGGGGAGCTGCGAGCCAATGGTTCGAGCTTCAACGAGCGGAGGACATCTATGAGATAAAGGATAAATTCAAGAAACACTTCTGGGGATGTCAAGCCCAGATGCGGTTCAGGCAGACAGTCTACTTTGGGAAATACAAACCAGGAGAGATGACCATGACCGAATACGCGCTGGACATGGCCCGACAGGCCAGGACACTAATTCCGCCGATGTCGGACGAAGAAGTGGTGCAAACAATAAGAGAACACTTCGACGCGGACATCGCGCGTGAACTACGCCCATCGGTGGTGAGAAATGTCAACGAGTTGATAGATATGCTCGACACTCTAGAAAATGAGAGAGCAACCAGAAAATTACGCGTGGAAGCACGAAGAGTGTCGGACAGGCCAGTCAACCGACCGGAATATCCACGAGAAGGGAACGCTAATAGGAATACCTACGCCAGAGAGGACACCCGACGAAACAATTTCGCCAGACGCGACGCGACGAAGCCCTCGCCGCTAACAAAGTCAGCCAGCTGGCGAAAGCCGGATCAATCCGAGGTGAAAGCGGGAGAGATAGACATAGTGGAGATGCCGGATAGCGACGACAACGAAGGCCGACCGACGGTTACGAGATACACGCGGAATAGGGAAGGTTTCCCGAGGAAAGACATCCCGAAACGGGGCAATGAAAGAAACCAGCCCAGCCAAGGAAACCGCGGGAAGAATCTTGCGGCCATAACGGCCAAGGGCGAAAACAACGATGACGAAAAGGACGAAGACATATCGTCGGAAGAAAGCGACAGAGAGTGCTGTGTTATAGCGCAGGGACACGGCAAAGACATGGAACAAGAACAGACGGAGCGAAAGAATAACGGGGAGCCGCCCGAAGGGCAAAACGCGCAATGCTGCGTAATAATCGAACAAGAAGATATGATGATGGAGGGATTGGACCACGCGATATCGGAGGCGGAGAAGAGGAGCGCAGAGACGCCGATAATCGAGCTGGAATTCCAAGAGCGCAGGGTACAAGCCCTGATTGACACGGGATCGCAGATCACAGCAATCACGGAAAAGCTCCATCAGCAGCTCAACGAGACGGGGGATAAAACAATGGCCGTACCGGTAAAACAATTCACGCTCAGAGGCGCATTCACGAACAAGGGTGCGTTGGTGAGAAACAAGGCGCAGATCATGTGTCAATATAAGGGGAAGCGCATGAGGCACGAATGCTATATCGTAGAGGCGTTAGCCTACGAGATCGTGCTCGGCATGGATTTCCATTCGAAATATCAGATGAGCATGAGATGTGGCCGCGAAATACGGATCAAGTTCAAAGGGCCGTCAGCCGAGGAACGAGAGGACGTCAGTACGCGGGGACACCACGGACTATGCGAAGCAACGCGAATGGCAGGGCAAGACCCGGAGGCACACGATCGTGCCGATAGAGTGCGAAGGGTGTTGTTCGCGAGCGACGGCGAAAATACGCCATGCGCGAGTGCAAAATTCCTAACCCCGAAGTGCGGAAATAACGGGGAGCGCGACGAGCCCGTCGACAGCCCGAAAACCGTGAGTGCCGTGTATATCAACACGGAGGATAGTGATTACGTGCCGCCTAGCCCAGAAGTGACGGCGAAAGTGAGAAGCGAACGAGGCAGATCAATTCGCCAGACCGGCGAGACGACCATCGTGAAGGACAGCGACGATTCTGTAAGGACAGCGCAGACCGAGCCAAGAGCGACGGAGCAGCGGACGAGCAGAGCTGGAGTGACCAGCGAGAGCGAGCGAGACTCGGAGTACGAGGAGTTGCGGAGATTGCGGAACCTTGTAATAAAAGCCCGAGGAAGAGGGCCTATCAGACGAAGATCGCCGAGAAGCGGCAAGTTCCGACCATCGGACGAACTGACACGCCAAGTTACGGCATTGGCCAGGCGGTATTCCAAGACGCCACGGAAACGGGAGCGCTCTGATACAACGCCACCCGATCCGGACGAGTCAGCCGCGAGGGAGAATCGGGAAAGAGCCCCGGGCAAGCCGAGTGGAGCGCACTGTCGCAAGCCGCACACGCCAGACCACCGAACGCGCCGGAGACGAAAGATACGTAGGAGGGAGAGAGACAGAAGCTCCAGAGGACCAGGAGTGGGGAAGACCACTCCCTATATAAGGAGGGACGACAGGCGATCGCCGCACAGTCGCACGATGGCTAGAGAGACGCACGGACGTGCGAGCCAGGAGCGAGCAGACATGGCAGCCCTCGACGAAGAACAACTCGCAAGGGTGGAAGCCGGATTCCGTGAAATATACGAGCGGAGGCTATACCGGTGCAGCCAGCGGTACAACGAGCTGGCCGTCATGCTGATGGACCGGTACGTGGAGACCATGCCACCCACGCCCCGGGCAACAAGGGAACAAGCGGCACAGGCCCGTGCCCGAGTGGACAGAGTGCTCAGCATAATTGAGCAGAGCGAGAGAGAGCGCGACCACCAGGTCAGGGTGATCCGAGACGCCGAAGTCCCAGGCGAGGGGGACAGCCGGGAACGTCCGACGTTGACCGTGCTGACATCCGTAGGATGGCCAGTGGATGTCCCACGACGACCATTCGCTGCGAGGTTAGAAGTGACAGCCGAGGGAATCACGATGACCATCGAGCCCCAGCGAAAGGAGGAAACACGCCCAAGTGAACCGGGCGTTGGTGACGAGCCCAGACCGGGGACGTCAAAGGAGGGACAGAGCGAGACGCCAGCAGCGAAACCAGCCAAAGGACCGACAGAGGTGGGCGCGGAAACCGCGGTTCATGGCGACGGAGAGGACCGCGATCAACGGCGAACGGGTCCGGGGATGTACACCATGATATTCGAGCAGGTCTCCGACCCGGAATCTGCGATATCCCCGGCCACCGCATGCCGTACGCCCCGATATGCGGGCAAAGACATAGCCCGATGCCGGGAATTGTACGTGCCACCGCTGGTGGAGTTGGCGAGCTCCTCGGAGGAGGAGAAGACCAAACGGGCCGGAGAGACCGACGCCGCTCAAGGGAAGCGACGGGATGAAGCGCCCGAGCAGGGGAAGGAACACGCGATAGCCGACGTCGGAAAAGAACCGTCGAGCCTCCCTATGACTGGCAAGACGCCGGAGGCAGGAGACCGCGACCCCGGGGCGGCGATGCCGCCACCAAGCGTGCCCAAAACGGACACCACGAGGACCGACGGGGCAAATGCGTGCCCGGACCGAGTGATGGGAGTCAGCGAAAGACGAGCGGCCAAGGCAGCGGCGAGACGGAACCGCGCCATCCAAGAGTCGGATCCGGAAACGAGCGAAGCAGAGAGAGACGCCCAACGACGACGAAGGAGGGAAAGACGCCACCGATCCACGGAACGACGACGTCGACAGGAGAAGGAGCGAGCGGATCGCAAAAGACAGAAGAGTGAGAATCCGACGACAGCCGGTCACCCGGAAGCCGCCGGATTAACGGGGAGTATGCAGCCGCTCTCTCCAAAGGCGGTCGTGCGCCGGCGGGGATCACCCCGTGTCGTGATCGAACGAACGGTGGTGCCGCCAAGCACGGCTAGCGAAGGCGATAGACCGTACGTAGTGGGGGGTGAGCGACCGCGGGACACGCCCACGATTTCGCCGCACGGATCGATCAGCGCAGGGCTGAGCGAGGAGTCCGCGACCAGCCGGGAGATCCCGCTGCAGCCGCCGGTGGTATGGGTACCGGTGCCGGCGGGGCCAGTGGATCCGCCGTCGGACGAATTCCTGTCGCCGTCGAGCGGCGAGGAAGAGACCGAGTAGGGGGTCGGTGCGCGTGGAAGATGCCGGGGGCCGCGTCCAATCGGACCAGCGTCATGAGTTTTTGGTATTGTTTGTTTTCTTTGGACCACATAAGGCATAGTTTATTTTCATTATGACGACGGCCGCGGTAATGGAAACCCGTTAGATATAAGCCAAATAGCGTATAAGGTTTGCGCGCCCTTGTGGCATTTATGATATCAATATCCGTAGCCCGAGAGGCATAAGATGGAATAAGTTTGTGTGACGGGCCGCTGGCCAAATAAAACCGTTTATTTTCCTTACGCGACGTTTCACAATGCAAGCAGACATTAATTTAGACGCACCAGGGTCAGCGGGGCGAGAGGTGCAACAGATCGGTGAAACGCGACAATCTCCAGGATATAAGGGTCGGGAAGGTAACGGTAGGACCTAGTACGAGGTCGGCGTCGTCGGCGGCGCATGAAAACCAAAGGGGGACCTCTTCCCCAGGGGCAAGGGTTCGAATCGGGCCCACGGGGACCTGGGACACCCGCCTATCGGGTCGGCGTCATCGTCCGACCACCAGGGAGAAACCTGGGCGACCTCCACAGGAAGTCGGCCCGAAATCTTCTTCCGGAGCGCTTCCAGAGGGATGCGCGCAGGTCGGCGTCAACAGCCGACGACCAAAAGGTCTCACGGGCAACTTCTTCAGGAAGTCGGCCCGGAATCCTCTTGCGTAGCACTTTCGAGGGGGTGCGCACAGGTCGGCGTCAATGGCCGGCGACCAAAAGGACAAGCGAGCAACTTCTTCAGGAAGTCGGCTCGGAATCGGGTCGTGGAGCTTCTCCAGAGGCGTGCGCGCAGGTCGGCGTCAAAAGACGACGACTGAAAAGACACCCGGGCAACTTCCCCAGGAAGTCGGTCCGGAATCGTGTTCCGGAGCACCTCCTGAGCGGTGCGCACAGGTTGGCGTCAACGGCCGACAACTTCCACAGCACCTGGACATCTTCTCCAGGGAATCAGCCCGGAATCGTCTTCTGGGACATCCCCGGGGCGGTGCGCACGGGACGGCGTCAGCGGCGCGGCAAAATTGGGAAAGGTGAAAACCTGGTGCAGCGGTATCGGCGAGCGAGATCCTCCGCGTGGTACCGGGCATGGAAATTTCCACCCGGGAGCGTCCGAAATAGGGGCACCGGGGACGAGCATGATAATCACGCGCGGCTGTATGGGGGCGCGTGCGCAGTAAGAAAGAGAAAGTTGTGACGTCACATCGAACGACGAAAACAACCCGGGAGTAGGGATAGCTCGGCGCGGTGGGGAGCCAGCGCGAGACAGACCGATCGAGGCAGTCTCTCGAATATCGCCGGAGCGAACGGACGTGTCTTGTCAGTAGCGTATACCGCGAAAGTAGATCACCTCGATAGTAGCCGGAGATATATAACAATCGGGAACTCCCGCGTAATTGCGCGTTAAACGCTCGTTCAACAATAGCGAGAGATAATTAGTTATCAACAATTAAGTGACAGTGCGATAGAACGGCGACGACTCTAAGTGCGTATCAAGTATACTACAATCGTGGACATTGGGTCTTGCGACTACGAGATATCGTGCGAACAGCGTCCTTTGTTGTAAATAATCCACTGGGATCAATTAAATCAGCGATTGCGGAAATTGCTACAAATAAAGCGGCATTCACACCGAAGTGTGACAACACCTTTGTGAAACACCTTTATGAATTGTGAAACGATCTGTAGAGCTGAGATAAAGATCGGAGATTAAAGAATTATTAATTCTGAAACAAAGTCTCAAGATTAATTATACAATTAGTGCACTTACCTTCTACTTACCTTGTTCCTTGGCGATGATCCCTCGTTGTCCAGCGGCGATCTGGTATGCGATGTAAAGCGAGGATCCGGAGACGACCAGCAGCAACGACGATCCATCCTGGGCAGGGCCTGCAATAAGAGAAGAACTTTAGCACATAATTAGTATAAGTTATCGAGACGTACCTTTATCCAGTATGCGATAATGCGAGGATCTGGAGACGGGATACAGCAACGGTGATCCAGCAAGGATATCAGCCTGAAACTCAGGAATAACATTAGCGTCTTGGCGAGAAACAGGGCGTTGGTGCGAATTTACCTTCTCGGTAGTCAAAGGTCAAACCGAGTGGCGACCGTTAGATAGGAAAATAACCGCGTGGATCGGGCTTACCTTGTGCCGTCCGGTCACACCCTCACCCCCCCCTCGAGCACCACCACTTGGGTCAGAACGCCCATAGCTTACCTACTTATTACATTTCAATAATAATATTTTTCATTTTATAAATACCTTATTCTCTCTCTCTCTCTCTCTCTCTCTCTCTCTCTCTCTCTCTCTCTCTCTCTTCCTTATTTAGAACAATTTGTTGTGAAACGAAAGTCAACGTCCCCTAATTGCGACACTCAGCTGCCAGCGCAAGTCCGACTATTGCCAAATACATCTGAGGTGGCATTCCGGGCATCACCTGATTGCCAGCGCTAGTCCAAATATTGCCAAATACATCTGAGGTGGCATTCCGGGCATCACCCGATTGCCAGGCTAATGACCTGAGCACAGAAGCAAAAGCGCTGACAGCTGAGTCGACAAGGAGGAAGCGACTCGGCGCGATAAAAGGCCCGCCCTTCCGATAAGCAACGGGCAGTCTAATAACCGAGCGCGTACAGCGAGTCGACGGGACGTAACTCTAACATACCCGCAAGTCAGGGAAATAAGTGAAAGACAAGTGTATCAAGAAACCTTTTACATCTATTAAATACATCTGCTATCGCAAACTCGTGAGTGTCCTTTCTACCTGCCAATCTGCGGATCCTAAGAACTCGGTGCCGGCTCTGAGCTTCAAGGCGCGGCACGACAAATTGGTGGCAGCGGTGGGATCTGCTAACCGGCTGAACGGACATCCTGCCAGAGTCACGCCTGAAAAAAGGGAACGGATCATCGAACGGCGGTGACGCATCCCGGAGAGGAACAGCCTGCCAGATCACGAGTAAGTGAAATAACGGTAGCAGCCGCCGAGTGTAATCAGTGACACCAGAGAAGGCCCCAACCTACCACACGAACTCGCCAGCCCGAGCAACGAAGCAGCGAAGCAGCGTGGCACGGAGCGACGAAGCAGCGAAGCAGCGTGGCACGGAGCGACGAGGCAGCGAAGCAGCCCAGCGGGAGAGCAGACTCAGCGGAAAGCAGACACCATGCGTAGCGCGCCGTTACTGTAAGTCCGTTCTATGTTTCAATAAAATCAGCGAGAAATAAGGAAACGGACCGCGAACGCCGAAAGCAAAAAATTCGCGAGTATCGAAGATACACATAAGCGTGAGCGCCGATAGATATCGGACGACTTATCCCGGCATCCCCCCCTCAGCAACGCGTCTTTCGTGTTTAGCGAGCGCGCGCGACGAGCGATCGACGATAGCTGTCAAAACCCCCTTCGCGCCGCACGACTTACTGGCAGCGAAGCCTTAGACCGCGTGCGACGTAATTTAGACGCGCAACTCGCAGACGATAATAATACGCCGGTGCTCAAATTACACCCCAACGTCATATTAGAACGTGAATTTGCGTTCCTAGACGCTAGCCTCTGTAACGCGAACGAGGACCCGCGAAATAGTATAGCTAACGAAAGCGGTGACGAGAACAGTGACGATCACGACCGTGACGCACGCCGACTGCCCCCGACCGAAGGAGACACACGATCGGACACCTCGGCCGACACTCAGAGCGAGAACTCCAGGAGAGGAGAATTCTCCCTGACCTCTTACGACAGCGACGTATTCGATCCGACCGAAGAGGATTATACCCCCCGGGCCGACAAAATGAGCCAGCAACGAGCTGCCCCGGCCCTCGCTCCACGCGAAGATATAACGCCCGCGCAGGTCAACGCGGAAATAGAGCGACTCAGACCCGCGGCTAACAGGCGACCGTCCGAAACTGACCAAAGCCGAGACCCTGAGCCGGTGCGAACAGGCCCAGGAGCACGAGACTCCGTGCTCAACGACATCCTGAACGTAATGCGCGACATGCAGGACCGCATGAACCGTGCAGAGGCCGCAGAATTCGATCGCTCTGTCGAACTCCTGCGCGCCATGCGGGATATACAGGACCGCGTAAGCCGGCTAGAAGCCGCAAACCACGATCGCCCCGAAATAGGTCGCCGCGTCCGCAGCCAGGGCCCTCTGGACGTTACCTACGGGCGAACGCACGGCGACGTCCGAAATCAGCCAGGACACCACTTCGGGTTCCTCAGCTTGAAGAAAGTTCGTAACATGATTCCCGAGATAAACGGAGAGTCTAGAGAGCGCGTCCGCGAATTTATAAGCGCGAGCACATACGCGATGAAAAATATACAGCCCGCGGACGAAGCAATGCTTTTAGAAACAATACTATGTATAAAATTCAAGAGCAAGGCCATGACCGACTTCGACACGCGCGATATTCGCGATTTCGAACAGCTAAAGCGCGAGCTCGAAACAGAATATCTCGGAAAGCGCGGCATGACCCATCTGCAATTAGCATTCAACTCCCTAAAACAAAAACCGGGAGAAAGCACACAGGAATTCGGGCGTCGAGTCGAAAAGCTAGCGCGAGAATTATACGAGGCAATGGAGGAAGGTCAAGGGCACTCGCAAGAGCAGCAGAAGGCCATTCTCGACAGCATCAAGGTGCAGGCCCTCCTCAATTACCAGATCGGACTACACGACGATATAAAGATGCTGGTCCGAGCACAACGGTATCAAAGCCTACAAGAGGCAATAACCGGCGCCAGCGCCGAGGAAAAGGTTAGAGGCCCTTCCCCGCGGAACGGACAACCAGTAAACCGAAACAAATTTAATCAGGAAAACGCGCGAAATGCGGGAAACGCGACCGTGCGATGCCACAAATGTGGAAAGACCGGCCATTACGGGCGAGATTGCCGCACGAGCCGGCAAGCAAGCAAATTCTCGCTGCCGAGAGGACAAGCCCGGCGGCATAAACACGATAGAGTGCACCTACTGCAAGAAGACAGGGCACAAGCGGGACGAGTGTTGGTCGTTGAACGGGCGACCAAAAACAGAGCGACCGCACCGACCGAAAAGGGACGCCACGAAAAAGGCGCCCGTAAGTACGGTAAGAAAACATAAGTCGCGAGAAACGAGCGACGAGACATCTTCCGGCAGTAGCAGCGAGGAGGAAGAACGGCCCAGGAAAAGTAAGGCACGCGCCGCCGAGGAGTATCGAGTGACGCAGATAACGGGGACACATAAACTCTGCTCATCCAAGAGGCGGAAAGAGGAAAAATGGATCTACTACTAGATTCAGGAGCGACTTTGACCTTAATTAAAGTAGGAAACCTAAAAGGAAAAACGATGGTGCGTGAGGAAAAACTAGCGCTGATCGGCGTAACCGGACACCAGATTCACACGATCGAAAAAATAAGGGCGACAGTAGACCTCGGGAGCAAAAGGATTCGCCACACTATGCATGTGGTGAAGGACGATTTCCCGATCGAATATGAAGGGATACTGGGAAACGACTTCCTAACAAAACATAAGGCCGAAATCTCCAACGCATTAAAACAACTAAAAATAGGTAAAGCCACATTTAAGCTCCGTCCGTATCGGAAGGTGACCTTGCCACCCCGCAGCGAAACCATCGTGGAAGCAGTAACAGATCACAACCGAGTAGGTATCGTGAAAAGCGGCGAACCTGCCCCAGGAGTTTTCATAGGACATTATCTGGTAAAACCCGTTGAATTTAAATGTCCAATAAGTATACTAAACGTGACGGACAAGCCGATCGAGATACTCACACCACACGTAACGTTAGAAGATATGCCGGTGAACGACCCGGCCGACGTGCTCACATTACACGCGACCGAAGAACGCGAGTCCATTACCGCGCGACGCGAAAAATTACGCGAACAATTACAGACCGAGCATTTAAACGATGAAAAGCGAAAAGAAGTAGAACAAATCTGCGACTAATTTTGCGATGTATTTTATTTAGACGGAGATAAACTGAGCGCGACTACGGCAATAGAACATGAAATAAATACACGATCCGATAGCGCGCCGGTGAACGTGAAACCGTATCGGAAAAACATAAAGCCAAAGTAAAGAAGCAAATTCAGAAAATGCTGGAATAGTTCGCCCCAGCGCAAGCCAATGGAACGCGCCGATAATAATTGTTCCGAAAAAACCGGACGCGTCTGGCAAAATCCGATTTTGAGTCGTGATAGACTTTAGAAAGGTGAACGACCTGACAATGGGAGATTCATTCCCCATGCCGAATATCACCGACATACTCGACCAATTAGGCAACGCGAAATACTTTACGGTGTTAGATCTAGCATCGGGATACCATCAGATCCCGATGCACGAAAACCATAAGGGTAAGATGGCATTCTCCACCCCGAATGGACATTTCGAGTTTAACCGAATGCCGTTCGGATTAAAAAACGCGCCGGCAGCATTCCAACGGCTGATGTATGCAGTACCAGCCGGACTATTAGGTTTGAAATGCTTTGTATATATCGATGACATCGTGATCTACGGAGCATCACTAAAAGAGCACCTCAAACAACTAATCGCGGTGTTAATCAGGCTCCGGAAATTCAATCTCAAGCTACAGCCGAATAAATGCGCATTTCTGCGAAAAGAAGTCGTCTATCTAGGGCATGTGATTTCCGAAGGAGGAATATCACCGGATCCGTCCAAACTACAAGCGGTAAGAGAATTCCCAACACCCAGAAAAGTGAAAGATATTCAATCTTTCATCGGCCTAGCCGGATACTACCGCAAATTCATAGAAAATTTTTCAAAAATAGCAAAGCCTTTGACACGACTCACGAAAAAAGGCGAGAAGTTTAATTGGTCAATAGAACAGCAAAATGCGTTCGACCTACTGAAAGAGAAATTAACGACGGCGCCCGTGTTGAATTACCCTGATTTCGACAAGGAATTCTTAGTGACGACGGACGCATCAGATTACGCCATCGGAGCCGTGCTGTCACAGGGGCCAGTAGGCCAGGACCGACCGATCGCTTACGCCAGCAGAGTGTTATGAAAAGCGGAACAAAATTATAACACGACCGAAAAAGAACTATTAGCGATCGTGTGGGCGGTAAAACATTTCCGCCCATATTTATACGGAACTAAATTCAAAATAATAACAGACCATAAGCCACTGATCTGGTAATTTAATGTAACTGACCCCGGCTCGAGATTAATCAGATGGAGGCTCAAGCTGGAAGAGTACGACTACGAAATTATACATAAGGCCGGAAAGAATAATGTGAACGCCGACGCGCTAAGCCGAAATCCGATAGCGGAGGCATCAGCGATAAATGTAACGCAACAGAAAGACGACTCCCCGAGAGAGTACTCGGAGGAAGAAAAGCAGCAAATACTTTACGAATCTCACCTACAGGAGGACACCAAGGAGTCACGCGTACGTTGAACCGGATCCGATTACAGCATAACTGGAGCGGTATAACAAGAAACGTAGAGACATACATAAGCAAATGCGAATACTGCCAGAAAAATAAACTAAGCCGAAAAACGAAAATGCTATTAATTATTACAGATACACCCGAGCGACCATTTGAGAAATGCGCGCTCGATATCGTAGGTCCATTAACTATCACGAATAATGGAAATAAATATATTCTTACATTTCAAGACAATCTAACAAAGTTCAGCAAGGCAATACCAGTAAAAAACCAGGAAGCAAATACAGTCGCTAAAGCCTTCGTCACAAAGGTAGTCTTGGAACACAGGATACCGGAGAAAATTCTCACGGATCAAGGCACGAATTTTACAAGCGAAATGTTTAAAAATACGTGCAAGCTACTAAAAATCGAGAAGATTCAGACGACTGCATACCACCCCGAAAGTAACGGAACGTTGGAAAGATCACATCGCACTTTAGCAGAATACCTGAGGCATTATATAAACGAGGACCAAACCGATTGGGATGAATGGATACCCTATGCGATGTTCACCTATAACACGACGCCTCATACGACGACAGGATTCACACCGTTCGAACTAGTTTACGGACATCGGGCTAATATAACCTACCGACAGCGTTATCAAAGCCCCCAAAATTGACATACTCATACGAAGACTACGCGCAGGAACTTCGAGAACGAATTCGCGCAACAAACCAAGTCGCAAGAGAACATACTAAGCAGGAAAAAGTAAAAGCGAAACAGCAATTCGACAAAAAGACTAACAAAGAAACATTTAGGGTAGACGACAAGGTACTACTACATGACGAGACGTTACGACGCGGACGATCGAAAAAACTCCAGTCCCAATGGATCGGACCATACGTAATTGCCGAGAAACACAACGACGTGAATTACACAATTAAGATTAAACGAAAGACGTTACGCGTCCACGCCAATCGTTTGAAAGCGTTTATTGAAAACTAGATAAAGAAAAGCGAAAGCACCAAAACATAAAGCACCTATCAACTAGGCTAAAATACACAGCACTTACCTTAATCACGAAAGGGAGCACCATGCCCCCGACCCGCCATCTACCGTACGGCGGCCGTAAGCCGCGCGCAACGAGGGAGGCCAATACCCAAGGAGCGCAGGTACAACACCAGGGGATCATCCACGTCAAGGGCCCGTCCACGGCCCACCTCGCGCATGGCCAGACCCTGACCCCGCCCGAGCAAAACTCGAGCATCGGCCAAATGAGCGGGCAGAGGTCGGCCAAGCGCAACTATCTGTTCTCGCACCAGTGCAAGAAAACGAGCACGACCCGGAGATAGGGTAAACGCATAATCAAGAACCACTGGTTCTGGTATATCCAAAACTGGAGGGGTAGTTTCCTCCTCCCCCCCCTCACCAGCCCGAATCTCATTCGGGTCCACAACGTCAGCCCGGACGGGCACATGCTCAAGCGGCGACATATTAACGAATTAAAACGTTACGAGACTAACGACAGACTCAAACTGAAGCGACGCGGCAAGCACTATAAAAGTAGCAACCCGCAGGCAGCCGCGGTCAGCAAAAGATATGATTAAAAGTAAAAACGACTCCAAAAGAGTATTCCTATTACAGGATACCCATCATCGTCTTACACCTCGCAAGAGAGATAACACTTGAACCGATACCACCGTACGAGGTGACAACATTTAGCGACGAACTTGGAATCTACTTCGAGAAGATCGGAATTATGCAACTAAAAGAAGCAACGTGGAAACTGGTCATCAGAATCGATGTCGCAGCATTCGAAGTGAGATACCACTTACTCCAAAACTACCTCGAACAAATCAAAGGGCTATGCGATAAAGCCGACGACGACAACCGAGACGCTTGCAACAATATCCTCCGCGTAACAAAAGACAGTAACACAAAGCTGACGCAACTGCTCTTACGACTACAGGCCGTATATAAGGTAACGACGAATCGACGCGGATTAATAGACGCAATAGGCACCATAGGTAAAACTTTATTTGGGACAATGGACGCCGACGACGCACGACGCATACAAGAACAGTTAGAAACAATAAACAATCAGCAGAAAACAATGCAGCACGCGGCGAAGCACTAAATAAAAATAATAAACGCCACGTTAGGACACATAGAAACATTAGAGCAGACACTAACAAGTAAGAACGAAAACTTAATAGCGAATGTCACGAGACGAGTACAACAACGAGTGACAAAACTGGCACGCCGCGAAGAATTAGACGAGCACCTTCTAGTAGTAAGCACAATAACCACAAAATTAGTAAGCGACGTAGAAGATACTTTAGAATACCTCACGTACGCGAAAAACGGTATAGTACTCGTACGATTATTGCCACTTGAAACCCTGGTGACGGAATTAAGAGAAGCGACGACTCACCTATCCCGAGGGGCACACTTCCCCTTCAAGGTACAAATAGACAATTGGAATACTATCGAAAAGTTCGTAGAAACAAACGCCTATTATGACAAACCCAACGTCTACACGATCCTAACATTCCCAATCATCACCTACCCCAATTATGAAATCGTGCGAGTAATTCCCCTACCGGTGTACGACAATAAAAATATATTTATAATTCCTAAAACCTCTCACACTCTATTAGCTATAAACAAAGAAAACCGAAACTATCTAACACTGAAAGAAAGCGACTTAGATAAATGCACGCATGACGACACAACCTTTGTATGGGATGTAAGCCACCCCGTATATTTCGTAACAGCACACGCACCCTGCGAGGTGCAGATTTATATCCGAGCACAAAGAAATAATTGAGAGCGACGTCATATTCTGTCGAATGTGACGTTCTGGATAACCTTATCAGAACCGCAGGCATGGCTGTTTTCTACCCCATATAAACAACAGGTAATCGTAAGTGTAAGGATCAGGCCGAAAATAAAATTGAAATAAATAGAACCGGAAAAATTAAACTAAACGAAAATTGTAGACTGACTACGACAGACTTAACACTACGAACGAAAACAAACAACGTAGAACTACGTCAACTGTCACTATTTCATGTTAAAGTATTCAGCGAAGGAAAGTAGACGTAGGGCTACGTCAACTGTCTTTCGCTAAATAACAGTGACAGTTGACGTAGCCCTACGTCTACTTTACTTCGCTGAATACTTTAACATGAAATAGTGACAGTTGATGTAGTTCTACGTTGTTTGCGGCACAGTTGTTACTGTGCCCGTTTATTTTTTTTAAATTTAGCTTTGTTTTCTAAAAAAAATTTAGTACTGGTTTCATAAAAATAGGGTAAAGAGGATACCGATTTATGCTTAAATAAAGTATAAGTTATACATGTATTCTTTATATCATCATTAAAGGAAGGTTGGTATTGAATTTGGCGAAGATCGTTGAAGGGGTAACCGATTTACTTTGGCGAGAATCGGGGAAGGGGTTACCGATTTCTGCAAGAAATTTATACTTAACACTGATAACAACTTATTTATTACTCTACAATTATTATTTTCGAAAATATAACAAAAAACTACACGGTTTAAAAAAAATCGGTATCGAAAAATTAACCCGTATTAACCCGTATCGAAAAATTAACCCATAAGTTGTCATTCGATAGCTTATATAGTCTCATTTTCTCTCTAAAGTATATAAAGTCTCCAAAAGGGGTGTTACCAATTTCTATCTTTTTTAGATAAAAATCGATAACCCCTTCATTATTAGCAATTTTACTAAAATTGGCATCGAAAACTAAAAATACGCAACCGGTTTAAAAAAAATCGGTATCGAAAAATTAACTCCACCACCGCCATTCCCGGAAAATTCTACCCCTGTTTTATATATAATTCTTTAAAATTCAGTCTATTAACAAATGAGTAATTCGCGGAAAACGTTGCAAGAAAACGTTGCAAGAAAAAAACCACGCAACCGGTTTAAAAAAAATCGGTATCGAAAAATTAACCCCACCACCGCCATTCCCGGAAAATTCTACCCCTGTTTCATATATAATTCTTTAAAATTCGGTTTATTAACAAATGAGTAGTTCGCGGAAAACGTTGCAAGAAAACGTTGCAAGAAAAAAAACTACGCAACCGGTTTAAATATCTAAACTTGTTGGCGAATCTTCGATCCGGGCGTAACTCCGGTTCGCCAATTGGAGTAAGATGCCGAGTCGACCCCGACAGGGATCCGACGTGCAGGAAATGAACACACGGAACTTTTGTTATAGAGCAAGCACAAAATATATTTGAGTAGTCAGTTTAATATTGTACAGTTATGGTAAACGCACTCGTAAAGTGTGAGCGCGACACTCGGCGCGCACGTGATGTGAGGATGGTTTGGCGCGCTGATCATCCGCGACGCGAATATGTTCGGCTGATCGCGGAGGCGATGGCAATTCGGAAGCGCACTTTTAGCTTGCACTTATCGAAACGCCCTTGAGGCGTTATGATGCAGTCGCACTAGTTCGTAACACCGGGCGCGAGACTGTTCACAATTTGTCGAAGCGATCGAGACGATCGAACGTACAATGGCGAGGCGCGGCGCGACTTATACGCGATGTTTCACCGCTCGCGGTAGCGAGGGTGGATTGCTGCGGACGCACGATCGGCGCGAGACAATCAGCGGTGCTCGGAACGAGCAGGTGAGCCGTATGCACGACGGAATTTGCCCGCGTGAAACGGAAAATAGAACGGACGCACGGCGGTGTACCACCTCGTGTTCCGGAGTACGTGATACTACTAGGTGCGCAACTAAGTTTCCGGGTTTTTTGATCAATAAAGAATGGAAAATTTCAAGAGAAATACAAAAAATGGTTTATTCAAAGTATCGTCCCTCGCTAGCTATACATTTTCGCCATCTCTCTGGCAATACATGAATACCGCGACAATAAAACGACGCGTCTTTGGACCGAAACTATTCATCCAACCAATTTTGCACTTCTTCGAAATTGGTCAAGTGTAGCCCAGCCAAGCCATGCGTCATCGACCGGAACAAGTGATAATCGGAAGGCGCCAGGTCTGGCGAATACGGCGGGTGCGGTAGCAGATCCCATTTCAGCGTTTTGATGGTGTCCTGGACGATGGAACTGCGATGGCACGGAGCGTTGTCGTGCTGCAATATCACTCGTTCGTGTCTCGTGTCCCATTCTGGCCGTTTTTCGAGCAATGTATGGTTTAAATTGATCAGTTGTTGTCGGTAGCGATGCCCATTGACAGTTTCGCCCGGTTTCAGCAGCTCATAGTACACGATTCCTTTCTGGTCCCACCAAAGCGCTCCTTGTCCTCAGTGTCGAAATCGCCACTTCTGAAGCGTTTAAACCAATCTTCACAGGTAGTTTTCGATGGTGCATGTTCGCCGTAGGCCTCCTCAAGCAAACGACGTGCTTCAGCTGCATTTTTTTTTCAAGTTAAAGCAGAAAAGCAAAGCTTCCCGCAAATGCTGTTTATTTGGCACAAAACTCGACATCTCCGTTGTTAGAAAAAATATTTTTGCGTTGCGATATGTGTTTATATAACGACTGGTTATTGTTAACAGATATCCAAGCTATAACTTCAGACAACTTCAGACATGTAAGTCGAGTACATGTGTTATTGGTGCCATCTATGTGTGAAACCCGGAAACTTAGTTGCGCACCTAGTACTGCCGGTCCCGGAGCTCTCGCGTTTCGGGAGCTTTCGGGCCCGTGACGGGCATCGACCAATCAGCCGTGTTTCCGTGATCATGCGATCACGGCATGACGGATCGATACATGTCGGGAAAACTTCGTGGTCAGGGTTGACGCGGGGAGCGGCGCGAAATCCCTTCGTTCTGAGGGAGTCTGACGGATGGCGTCACCGTACGGTATTGACCGCAATCGCGACAGAAATTACGGAACATAACCGCCCGCCGCGAACAACATTCGCAACATCAGGAGCCGCCCGCCGTGATGAACGGTGATTTCGAGCAGCTCGCCTTGCAGAGCACTGCGAGGGCTGTAACTTAAATCAATAAACAATGTATACAAAAAATGATATTTACAAATATTTACAGTTTTCTTATCGCATAGATATCGAAGAAGGTCACTCCGGGGTGTTTAAGTCGACCGGCAGAAATGACAACTTGACTACGGCACGTTTATACGTGGATCGCGCCGTTTTGACTGAGACGACTCGCGTGAGTCCGTCTTCGCCGAGGTGACACTCCACGATCCTTCCTAATTCCCATCTGCTCGGAGGAGCGAGAGGGTTACGCAGTAGTACTAAGCGTCCGACTCGAGCTAAATTTTGAATTTGACGCCACTTGGGGCGTTGCTGTAATGTATGGAGGTAATCGTTTGACCAGAGCTTCCAGAAGCTATCACGCATCTGGTTAATCAATTGCCAGCGAGTGAGACGCGTTTTCTTTTCGTCGAGGAACGAGGGTGCGGGTGCGCTCGTTAGCGCTGAGCCGATTAAGAAATGACTCGGTGTCATTGTACAGTAGTCATCAAAATTGTCTGAGACGGGAGCGATCGGTCGCGAATTTAAGCACGCTTCGATTTTACATAGGAGCGTGCTGAGCTCCTCGAATGTAAGCGTGTGCGCCCCGATGACGCGCTTTATGTGAAACTTGACGCTGCGGACGCACGCTTCCCAAAGTCCGCCGAAGTGCGGCGCGGACGGAGGAATGAAGTTCCAACGCACGCCTTGGGTTGCAATTTGATTTTGGAAATTCGGATCGCGAGTGGCCTCAGTCCACGCGACGGAGATTTCGCGCTGAGCGCCGTGAAACGTAGTCGCGTTGTCCGAGTACATGTCACTGGGAACGCCGCGACGTGCACAAAATCGATCGAATGCAGCGATAAACGCGGGAGTCGTACAATCGCTAACTAACTCCAAATGAGTCGCCTTGACCGTCATGCAGACGAACACCGCGATATACGCCTTCCGTGATTTGTGGCCTCGACCGGGCGTAGATCTAACCAGTATTGGACCGGCATAATCCACCCCGCAATGTAGAAACGCGCGAGGCGCCGTCGTAACGCGACATGAAGGAAGATTGCCCATTAACTCATGTGCGTTCTTGGCGCTTTCCCGAGCGCATTTCACACATTTATGAAGGACCGCGCGGATCGTTTGACGCGCGCGCAAGATCCAGTAGTGATCGCGTAGCAGGTGCAGCGTTAATTGCGGCCCGGCGTGAAGGGCGCGGAGATGAGTGTCGCGTATTAACGTGGCGACCAACGGATGTGCGGCGAGCACAACCGGGTGTTTCTTTTCGTCCGGAAATGTCGAATGTCGAAGTCGGCCTCCGACTCGAATGAGCCCGCTTTTATCTAGGAACGGGTTTAACGGTATTAGTTTACTGCTGTTTGAAATTCGCTGAGTTGACTTTAATTGCGCGTATTCCACGGGGAATAGCATTTGTTGAATCTGTTTGAGCCAGAATTCGTGCGCGCAATCAATTTCTTCCGGGAGAAGCAATATCGACGCGAGACTTGACGTTGCCTTGACGGATTTCGAGCTATTCGCAGCGCGAGCGCGTTGAGTGAATCGCATTATATAGGCGGTGACGCGCACCAGTTTGTTCCATGAAGAGAATTTTTTATCGAGATCCCAGGGATTACACGATTGCACGATGTGCACGGGCACGTGAGTTCGCTCTTCGGGTAGCGATTCGACAGAATTTGACGGAGGCTCTGAGGGCCAGTGATCGGATGATAATTTGAGTCAGGCTGGCCCTGTCCACCATAGCGATTGGGCAATCAGAGCTTCGGGTTTGACGCCTCGCGAGACGAGGTCTGCAGGATTTTGCGGGGATGGCACGTGATGCCATTCGACATTCGGCAACAGAGTTTGCACCTCATGCACCCGATTCGCGACGAACATTTTCCAACGCGAGGGTGGCTGTGAGAGCCAGGCTTTATTGACCTTTGAATCGGTCCAGCAGTGGTAAATGTGAATAGCGATAGTGAGCGCGGATCGCGCGGCGGCGATAGTACGCGCGAGCAGAACCGCGGCGAGTAACTCTAACCGAGGAATACTAATGGGCTTGAGCGGAGCTACTTTGGACTTCGAGAGAAGTAGCGTAATGTCTACCGTTCCGTCAAAATGCGTAACCTTTAAGTACACAACCGCTCCGTATGCGGAGGCGGAAGCATCGGCAAACCCATGAATCTCCGCGGTGAGAGTGTCGGAACCGTAGCCGGTCCAACGCGGAATGGTGAGTTGTCGCAATAATGGTAATCGAGAATAATAATCTCTCCACTGACGGAGAAGATTTTCAGGGATCACATCGTCCCATTTGCATCGAAGCAGCCAGAGTTGCTGCATTAAGATTTTTGCGGTGATGACTACGGGAGCCATCCAACCGAGAGGATCAAAAAGTCGCGCTATTGTCGAAAGTATGGAGCGCTTCGTGTCAGGAAGCGACTCTGCGAGTGTGACATCAAACTGAAAAACGTCCGTATGAGGATGCCACTTGATGCCTAGTATCTTAAGGCGTTCGTCAGCATCGAGCGTTTTGGCGGACGCAAGGCCGTGATCCTTCGGATCAATGCCGTCGAGCAATAAAAGATTGTTACTCGCCCATTTACGGAGGTGAAATCCTGCTCGTTGCAAAAGAGAAATTACTTGATCTCGCGTCTGAAGCGCGAGCGGTATGTCATCGGCGCCGAACACCGCGTCATCAACGTACGTGTGAAGCTGTAATATCGGGACGGCAAGAGGGAATTCAGAGCCTTCGTCTTCGGCGACTTGCTCAACTACGCGAAGAGCCGCGTTCGGCGCGCTTGCGGTACCGTAAGTGACGGTCAGCAATAGGTATGCTATCAGGGGACCGCGTGGGTCTGGTCGCCATAAGATTCTTTGGTAATGAGCGTCTTCCTTGTGGACGAGAATCTGGCGATACATCTTGGCGATGTCGGCGGTGAAAACGAACCGAAATTGACGCCATCGCAAGATAATGATAATTCGGGTTGTAATTTGCGACCAATCATTAGATGGTCGTTCAAGGAGAGACCATTGGAGGTTGGTTAAGAGGCGTTGAAGACAACGCGTAACCGAGTTGTCGCGCTGTTCTCGCGTACAACTGCGTGATGCGGTATATATGTGACTTGACGATCCGGAGGGTCGTCGAGGGGCGCCTTGGTCATGTGGCCAAGACGCTCATATTCCGCCAAGAAGTCGTGGTATTCCCTTGCGAGGTCGGGATTCGCTTTTAACCGCGACTCGAGACTCGAATACAACGCGATTGCCGACGATTTTGATTCGCCAATGTCGATAGGGAGCCCCGATTTAAACGGCAGCCGTACGATATACTGCCCATTGGGGGCACGCGAATGTGTCGACACGAAATGTTCTTCGCATCTAATCTCCTCCGGTGAGAGATGCGTTTGTCGAGGGAGCTCTTCGATCTCCCAGAACCGTTTCAGTTGATCGGAGATTTCCGAGAGCACCGTGCAGTGGTGCGTTTGAATGCGAGCCGGCCGTGACTGTGACGGCATAGGCATCGGTCCCGATAGGAACCATCCAAATATCGAATTCTGAGCAACGGGCTCATGAGGTGCGCGATTACGTACTTCCGGCAGTAAGATCGCGCCGTATAAATCAGCGCCGATAATTACGTCAATCGACGCCGCGCTAGTCAGATCGCTATCAGCGAGAGGAAGTTTTCGAATGTGCAACAAGTTTGTTATATCCGGAACGCGTTGCGGAACATAAGTCGTGAGCGACTTAAGAACAAGAGCGGAGACGGAGGGCGACGGGCCCGTGCCGTCACGCGCTGACACGTGAACTCTAGCTGCGCTGCGTGCAGTGGCAGCCGTCTCGCCGATCCCAGTGATAGAGACGGAGACGCGCGTACGCGGTAAACGCAATCGTTGAGCTAAACGTTCGGTGATCAGAGTTGTAACGGAACCCTGATCCAATAACGTGCGGACGATACTATGTCGACCGTTGAGCCCGCTCACCTTGATCCAGGCCGTTGCTGATAAAATATTTGATTTCGAAAAGCTAGTGTGAGACACTAAATGCGAAGTGACTTCGTCAGTGAAGTCTGTTTTCGTTTCCGTAGATGAAGGTGAGCTCTCAATTGTCGAACTATTATTGTTTGCATCGGCAGCATGAAGCAATGTATGGTGCTTCTGCTGACAATGACGACACGTGTTTTTGCTTGAACACGCATCACGAATGTGCCGCGTGCTCAAGCAATTGAAACAGCAACGATATTTCTTCGCGAGATCACGCCGTTGAGCGACGCTTTTATTGTGAAAGTCCGGACACGCGGACAAGGAGTGCGTCTTTTGACACATGGGACATTTGGTCGAACTTGCGCTCGCTGCGTGACTCTGAACAGAGGAATTTTGTTTACTGCCCTTGGCAGGAGACGAAGCCGGGAGAATATTCTCGAGCGCCCGTATTTGAGATATAAGAAATCTATCAAGTTGATCATATGTGGGGTACTCTAATGTATCGCCAAGTTTCAATTCCCAGGCCTTCCGTGTGCCTTTATCGAGTTTTTGAGCGAGCAAATAAACCAAAATGTGCCCAAGTGTCAACAGACCGACCGAGATTCCTTAACGATTGTATCGCTATGTTCGTTTTATTGCGCAACGCGGTGAGAGCCACTGCGGAATCAGAAGTCGCTTGGGGAAGCGTATGAAGTGCGTGCAAATGATCATGCACCAAACGACGGCGATTGTCATATCGCGATAACAATAATTTCCAAGCGATTTTGAAATTGGCGTCAGTCAATGCCAGATTGCGGATAGCATTGCTGGCCTCACCTTTGACACACGAATGCAAATACTGCAGACGATTAACGTCTAACAAGTCGCGATTGTCTATAATTAACGCAGTAAACTGATCGCGAAACGCTTCCCACTCGCGAAACTCCCCCGTGAATTTAGGAAGATTAATACGCGGAAGATGGAACGCGGAACGCGGCGATGCGTTGGGATGATGTGGGCTTACGGTTGATGACTCCTGAGACGGCGGCGGCGACTCCAGTCTGCTCATCCACTCGGCCATGTAGTCGGATGCAGTCAGAAAGGCCGCCTCGCACTTGTCGAATCGATCCTCGGTGAAGTACCGGTCCGTCATGATGAACTCGTTGGAAGCTGCGGCCATGATCTGACCGTGAAGTTGTTCGAAGCGAGCGAAGTGATCGTTGACCTGCTGCAATCGGTTGCGGACTACTCCTATCGTGTAATTCGCCTTGCCGATCTTCTTAAAGTTGTCCAGGGCTCGTTCGATCGCGTGGATCGTTACCTTCTGTTGCGCCATGAGCTCCTCCATTTTTGCAAGTGTCCGTTAATTTGTGAATGGCACAGTAGCACGCCGATCCGGCTCGAAGGACCGGAAATTATGTTGGCGAATCTTCGATCCGGGCGTAACTCCGGTTCGCCAATTGGAGTAAGATGCCGAGTCGACCCCGACAGGGATCCGACGTGCAGGAAATGAACACACGGAACTTTTGTTATAGAGCAAGCACAAAATATATTTGAGTAGTCAGTTTAATATTGTACAGTTATGGTAAACGCACTCGTAAAGTGTGAGCGCGACACTCGGCGCGCACGTGATGTGAGGATGGTTTGGCGCGCTGATCATCCGCGACGCGAATATGTTCGGCTGATCGCGGAGGCGATGGCAATTCGGAAGCGCACTTTTAGCTTGCACTTATCGAAACGCCCTTGAGGCGTTATGATGCAGTCGCACTAGTTCGTAACACCGGGCGCGAGACTGTTCACAATTTGTCGAAGCGATCGAGACGATCGAACGTACAATGGCGAGGCGCGGCGCGACTTATACGCGATGTTTCACCGCTCGCGGTAGCGAGGGTGGATTGCTGCGGACGCACGATCGGCGCGAGACAATCAGCGGTGCTCGGAACGAGCAGGTGAGCCGTATGCACGACGGAATTTGCCCGCGTGAAATGGAAAATAGAACGGACGCACGGCGGTGTACCACCTCGTGTTCCGGAGTACGTGATACTACTGCCGGTCCCGGAACTCTCGCGTTTCGGGAGCTTTCGGGCGCGTGACGGGCATCGACCAATCAGCCGTGTTTCCGTGATCATGCGATTACGGCATGACGGATCGATACACGTCGGGAAAACTTCGCGGTCAGGGTTGACGCGGGGAGCGGCGCGAAATCCCTTCGTTCTGAGGGCGTCTGACGGATGGCGTCACCGTACGGTATTGACCGCGATCGCGACAGAAATTACAAAACAAAACTGTAAGAAATAGAGAGTTCGGACTTGTTTTATCATAAATGGGACTTCTTAAGCTTTAAAATGAGATGTCAATTATTACTCTACGATTATTAGTTTCGAAGATCTAAACGTTCAAAGTGTGACATGTTTTCGTTGCATCTACAAGAAATTTAGCTAAACTTTATAACGCTACTATATCGAAACGGTAACAAATAGAGAGTTCAGTCTTGTTTTATCATAAATGGGACTTCTTAAGCTTTAAAATAAGATGTCATTTATTATTCTACGATCATTAGTTTCGAAGATATAAACGTTCAAAGTGTGACATGTTTTCGTTGCATCGTCGCGTTGCATCGTTGCATCCGTGGATACCCCCCCCTACCGCGGAGAAAGACGTAGTTTTACGTCAAAACGAGAGTACGTAAAGTACATACAAATGCATTTACCACAATTTAACTTGACCTTCAAATCGATAACTGAGAATTTGGGAAATAATAAAGTCAGAAACAGAACTACGGCTAGAACCAGTGATCAATGATCCCGCAGAACTAATTAAACTAAGCCTGAATCTCGAGGAAATAAACGAGGAGCTAGAAAACAACCAAGTCAGCATTTTATCTAACAGAAATGTAATATATCCCGTGGGCTCCGTGTCCATAGTTGTAATAATAATAGAAATCGGATTTACTATTACATGGATAATAAAAAAGAGAACGAAGAAAAACACGCGACGCGACTTTCGCAAGCAACTGAAAAAATAAAATAACGAATAATGTAACCTCCATGGAAAAAGAAAACAATATCCTATATAAAACAAATGTAACAAAAAACTTCATATCTCAGTTTTTCTTTTTCCACGGGGGAAAGGATGTTGTGAAACGAAAGTCAACGTCCCCTAATTGCGACACTCAGCTGCCAGCGCAAGTCCGACTATTGCCAAATACATCTGAGGTGGCATTCCGGGAATCACCTGATTGCCAGCGCTAGTCCGAATATTGCAAAATACATCTGAGGTGGCATTCCGGGCATCACCCGATTGCCAGGCTAATGACCTGAGCACAGAAGCAAAAGCGCTGACAGCTGAGTCGACAAGGAGGAAGCGACTCCGCGCGATAAAAGGCCCGCCCTTCCGATAAGCGGCGGGCAGTCTAATAACCGAGCGCGTACAGCGAGTCGACGGGACGTAACTCTAACATACCCGCAAGTCAGGGAAATAAGTGAAAGACAAGTGTATCAAGAAACCTTTTATGTATTAAATACATCTGCTATCGCAAACTCGTGAGTGTCCTTTCTACCTGCCAATCTGCGGATCCTAAGAACCCGGTGCCGGCCCTGAGCTTCAAGGCGCGGCACGACAAATTAATTTTTTTTCTTTAATTTTTCTCTTTTTTTTTACGTATGTATATTCTATTAATCTCGTACTGTTAAATAAATGTTACGTTCGGGCCGGCGTAACATCCGCAGCTTCTCAGACAACACTTACACACGCCCGCTCTCGCGGAAATAACTACTCGTACGTTTGAAATTGATCTCTTTATTAAAAGAGATCGCGCACACGACACACAAGCGAAATGACCAGTCGTACTATAACGGCTTTGACAAGTTTATAGTGAAGTTTGAAACTTTACGTTAAAAAAAACAATATTGGTGTACTACGTTCAACGTGCATGACGTTGAAAGGAGTTCAGCAAAAAGAGTTATTGACTATTTAAAAAATTTCTTCATTGCGGTGAAGCGAAGAAGACGTCTAAAATGTCACGTAAGTATTATATAGATCAAAATAAATAATATAATTTATATAGATTATAAATAAATTTTTATATAGATTATAAATAAATTTTTATATAGATTATAAATAAATATTACAAATTTATAACGACAAAACTTGCAATTAAGACAGTTTATATTTTTATTTGCAGAAATAAACGATAATAACCTGCCAACGCTGCAGCAAATGATGCAGCAATTACAAGAGCAACAGCTTTTAATTGAGGAGCTGCAAAGAAGATTGCTGGAGCGGGACCAACCACGGGACCAGCCGCAGGAGCAGGCGCAGCAGCAGCTTGACGCCGAGCAGCCGCTGCTGGAGCAGACGCTAGCGCAGCAGCAGCAGGGACCAATTAGTATGTAATTTTTTAATAAAAAAAAGATTGTATATGTATATTATGGTAAAGTAAATTAGATGTCTGGCTATTGAGATGTTTACCTTATTATACAATGTTTAAATTTTGTGTTTACTATTTAGAGTATTTTAATACTATTGCTTTTTTCGTATTTTCATGTTACAGGATATCGACGAAATTTATGGGATCAACCACGGGACCAGCCGCAGGAGCAGGTGCAGCAGCAGCTTGACGCCGAGCAGCCACTGCTGGAGCAGCCGCTGGCGCAGCGGCAGCAGGAAGCCAACGAGCAGTCGCTGGCGCAGCAGCAGCAGGGACCAATTAGTACGTAATTTTTTTTATAAAAAAAACGAATGTTTTTATGTATATATATATATATTAGGACAAAGTAAATTAGATGTCTAATTATTGAGATGTTTACCTTAATATACAATATTTAAATTTTGTATTTACTATTTAGAGTATTTTTATACTATTGCTTTTTTCGTATTTTCTTGTTACAGGATATCGACGAGGAAGAGGACGCGGTCGGAGCCGGCAACGCTGGTATGCTCAGCGGAGCCGCGTCAGGGGTGGTCCGCGACAATATCTGATAGGCGTAAATTTTTAGATCTAAAGGAATATCCCAATCAGATACAAGAGCTCACTGAGCGCTCAGTGAGCGGTTGTAGTACTGAATGGGAGCATTTTTATAAAAAAAAAAGTAAAATAAATTAGAAAATTTCACAGTTTAGTAGCAACCTTAATTTCGAATTATATGTATATTTTGCAGTTTTAAAATACGATAGTTGTAAAGCAACGTCCACATCTAATTCCACATCTAATAAGTGGTAATATAATTAGTAGTGTTAATGATAGTAGGTAATTGTAATGGGGTATTATGTATTTATGTATTATTAGGTATTATCAATGTAGCTACTGTAGCTAATAAATGGCTTTCATCATCATCATCATCATCATCATCATCATCATCATCATCATCATCATCATCATCTCTCTCTCCCTCTCCCTCTCCCTCTCCCTCTCCCTCCCTCTCCCTCTCTCCCTCTCCCTCTCTCCCTCTCCCTCTCCCTCTCTTCCTCTCCCTCTCCCTGTCTCTCCCTCTCTCCCTCTCCCTCTCTCCCTCTCCCTCTCTCCCTCTCCCTCTCCCTCTCCCTCTCCCTCTCTCCCTCTCCCTCTCCCTCCCTCTCTCTCTCTCTCTCTCTCTCTCTCTCTCTCTCTCTCTCTCTCTCTCTCTCTCCCCGGTGAGTATCGTTGTGAGTCTATTCTCTTCCCTCCTGCTTCAAGCGAGTCTGTTTTCTGCCGTGTGCTGCCTTCGGGCCTTTTTGTTGCAGATATTAGCATGTCTTTTGTTGCTTGTCATACACAATTATTATCCTTTGGGTGCTTGCTGCGTAATTGAGAGCATTTCTGTGATAAGTGTTGCTTATCCTAACCATATTCTCGGAATTATTCTGTGGAGGACGTTCTGTTGCGCATGCGCCTGCCTTGCTGATCTGCTCTTTTCTGCGCTCTACTGTTCTTGGGTCTGATGTGTGCGTGCTGCTATCGGAGTGACGCCTGTCGTGATCTGCGCGAGCTTCGCCGTCTGGTTGGCTGATCGCTGCGTGGTCTACTCGATACTCGATAATCGATAATCGATAGCAGCGGTGGGGATCTTGAGGTGGCCTGGTTGGCAGCGACTATGCAGCGCACGTGTAGTAGGTGTTCTAAAACTATTGCCGGTTTGGCGGAATCGTGCGCGGAGTGCGGGCGTGTGTTTCACCCGGGCTGCGTTAAGGCGTATCTCTGTACTAAATCAGCTAGTGGGTGCTGTAGAGTGCAACTGTCAACAATGCCTTATACACCGAGGGATGTACACAGTTCTCGATCTGGGGATCACCGGAGCCCTGCTCTGCAGGGTGCGGTGGGCGGCGTGCCTTCTGGTGCACCATCGCAGTTTACTGAGGCGCTGTTGCAGTCGATTCTGACTAGGATTGAGGAATCTGACATGAAGTTTGCTGCCAGGCTGGACGAATTAGATAAAAAGTTTACTGCTGTGTTCGAGAAGTCAGACAAGAAAATCTCGGCTTTCATTAATCGACAGGAAGCTGTAAATGTGGACTTTGCGCGAAAACTTAATCAAATACCGGATATTTTAAAGATCGTTGAGGGTCATGGTGAGAGAATTGTGGTGCTGGCGGCTCAGAGCGCGCGGCTGCTGAGCTCTCAGCATGTTGATTGCGGGCTGTCTGCTGCATCGCGGGTGTCGGGAACGTCTGACATTATTATCTCGGGAATTCCAAGCTCTATTACTGATGCTTCCGGAGTGCTGGTCGAAAGTGTTTTTCGCGCACTCGGTGTGTCTCAGCTAGTTTCCGACGTTCTTGAGACCCGTGATGTTGTCGGGCGGGATGCATCCGTCGTGGGTGCTGCGGCGTCCGGCTCCGTTTCGGCCGGCGATATTCAGAGTAACACTGTTGGACGCAAAAGATTGGTTATAGTGGCACTTAAGTCACGCGAAATTCGCGACCACATTATAAAGATTATGCGAGGCAGACGCAGACTTCCGGTTAATGATATTTTTTCGATTAATATCCCCGGTAATATTTACGTAAATGAATTACTTCTGACTCATATCTACAATTTGTTGCGGCAGACTAGAATTAAGGCGAGACAAGCTTCTTTTAAGCATGTGTGGAGCAGGGATGGTCGTGTTTTTGTTCGCAAGGACCAAGGTCAGCCTCCTATACTGATAACCTTTGAGACTGACCTAGCGGAGCTATAGTGACCTACCGTTGCGGATGTTGGCCGTGGTTGTGCGGCCTTGTATGATCGCCTCAGGATTGCTCATTTGAATGCCAGCTCCCTTCCTGCCCATCTCGAGTCAATTCAGGCTTTCTTGACGTCCAATTTCTTTCATATCATATCAATTTCTGAGACTTGGTTTCATTCACATATTTCGGACGATTTAGTACGAATTGCTGGATATTACTTGTTGCGCGTGGACAGGGAGGGCAGGGAGGGGGGTGGTGTGGCGTGTTATATACACGAATCGCTGAGGGCGCGTGTGTTGGCGTCATCGCCTTCTGCCTTCTCGAATGCGCCGGAATATCTCATTCTTGACATTCGAGGTGGCACACGGGATCCTCTCTTGCTCACCTCTATGTATCGCGGACCGAGGGGTAGGAACTTTAGTGAATTTCAAATAGATCAAGGTTAACAGCCAATAACGAGCAACAAGAGATGTTCAAAATTTAAGAATGTATATTAACAATAATGTTAAAACGGCAACTAAAAACAAGAATTAACGAACACAAAAACAATTATAAATTGAATCCATCTAGACATTCAGTTATCACGGAGCATATGTTAAGTTTGAATTATACGTTTAATTGGAGCGATCCTGAAATTTTAGATTTCGAAATGAATTATTATAAGCGACTCATCTCTGAAATGATACACATAAAAGAACAAAAAAATGGCATCAATTCCAACAAAGATACGGAATTACTTGATGGTTCCTATTTTAGTATTTTAAGCGAACTCAGTAACAATTCATAGGGACTTATTTACTGTTCAACTGACATCCTGTGTTGTTAGTCGATTGCGGTGTAGCGATAATGCTCAGTCACACATAGGATTCGAAACAGTACGGTACTTGTAAACATTACTTCTTGATTCCTCATTATTCTCAGTACGTATAATCGTTAACAAATTCTCACACTTATTGTTTCTTATACGGTTTCACATTATGGTACTCATAAACATTATTAATTGATTCTACATTTATTTCCATTATTACAGTTCAGACGCATTTTTTACTTTTAACTGTTGATTCTTTATGGTGACGTGCAGACTTCGCTGACTTGACACGATTCATTCCCATTGTCGACTGAGGAATAAATCATGGACCCTTTCCGACTTTTATGCAAGTTTTTTAAAAATGCGCCTCGATTCCGAGTTGTTTCGATGAACAATATTACGATAATCCTCGTTTACTCATCTTCGGACTAAAAACCGTATTTATACAGCAATTGCGACTTTATAACATTATCACCGTACTTATGTGGATGTGGAATTGTTGTGGTTCTCGATTATTCGTTTATTTTATGTAATTTATTTGGCTGATGAAGGCACGGTGTTGCCGAAACGTCCCGTTTTAACATTATTGTTAATATACATTCTTAAATTTTGAATATCTCTTGTTGCTTGTTATTGGCCGTTAACCTTGATCTATTTGTTATACACATACGAGCTTGTTCTGTATTTATTATTTTAGTGAATTTGTCGATGCGCTTACTGCAGTCTCACATAACTATAGAAACATTGTCATCACCGGCGACTTGAACTGCAATCTTCTTACTTCTTCATACGAATAAAAAAATTTAAGGGACATGGTTCACAATTGTCGCTCAATATTGTTGAGTCGCGATCGACCTTTCACACCGGTTCTTCTGATTCATGGCTAGACGTTTTTACAGTCGACAACTTGGATAAAGTGGTATCGTTTCGCAAGTCTGATTCTCCCTTTATCAATGGTCATGATCTCATTGAACTAACTTATTCGTTCAAGGTGCCATCCTTCACGAATCGAATGTTAGTACGGCGTTGTTACAAAAGATTTGAAGGACAAAGGTTTATCGAAACACTTACCTCTAAGTTATCCTTATCTTTTACACATGATATAAGCCAAATGAGCCTCAGCGAGGCGGACGTTGAAGACTGTTTGAACACCATTACTAATGATTTTACAGCCAGCTTGGATTTACACGCTCCAATCCACACTTTTCGTGTGACTCGTCCGTCGGCGCCTTGGCTCACAGATGCCCTTACTAGCAGGATTCGGCATCGTAACAGGCTCTATAGTATTGCGCGTAGGTCCGGTAACTTGCTCAATTTTCAAATATACAGGCTCTACAGAAATAATCTAACGCTTGACTTGAGAAGAGCCAGAGAGCAGTTTCACATGGAGAGACTGAGCTCAATTTCTGATCCGACCAGGATGTGGCGCGAGCTTTCCAATCTCGGTCTAATAGAATCACCGCTTTCCTCACCTCTAAACTTTTTTTCTCGTGATGAGTTGAACACCTACTATGCTTCCATCTCAAATCGTTATCCCTCTTGTTCATAATCACAATTTTCCAACATCATTCAATCCATAGTGCCCGACGAACCACCATTCAGTTTTTCTCAAATAACGTTCGATAGTTTACGCTCGATAATGGTTTCTCCATTTTCTGTTTCTTTTGCCTCGGGCTATGATCAATTGCCATTATCTGCCATTGCTTTAGCCCTGCCTCATATAGGAAACCTTTTAACCTCATTCTTCAATTGTTGTCTTAATTTAGGTCATTTTCCATCTCTCTGGAAGCGCGCTATAGTGCGCCCACTTTCCAAGATCAAGTCTCCCATCTCTCCTTCTGATACGAGACCCATAACCAACTTGTGCGAGCTTTCCAAATTATTTGAGAAAATTATGCACCGTCAAATCGTGGATTTCATTACTTCCAATCATATACTAGACGATCGACAATCAGGTTACCGTAAAGGCTATTCCACCCAGACAGCTCTACTTCGGTTATCTTATGATATTAGGAGCGCTGTCGACATAGGTGAGGTTATCATTTTGGTCCTCTTTGATTTTAGCAAAGCCTTCGACACTGTCTCGCATCTTTTATTATTGACAAAACTAAGGAAATTTGGATTTTCCGATTTAGCCCTTAAACTGATTTTTTCGTATCTTACCGGACGCTCTCAGGCGGTCGTGGATTTGGAGGGTGCTTTTTCAGAGTGGCTATTGGTCACTGCGGGTGTCCCGCAGGGATCTGTTTTAGGCCCGCTCCTATTCTCCCTATTCATAAACGATATAGGTGCTTTTCTTCGGTTTACTCAGCGCCTGATATTTGCAGACGACACGCAAATCTATCGCAGGTGTCTCTTGAGTGAATTGAACGTGGGTCTGCAACTTGTGGCACATGATGTGGGAGTTATCTCTGAGTTCGCGGCTGCTAACGGGTTGTCTCTTAATCTTAATAAATCTAAGGTTCTAATACTGGGCAGTAAGCGCTACGTGGAGCAGATCAATCTTGATGATTTACCCCTCATTTCCGTAAATGGTACTTCCATTCCGTATGTTGCTGAGGCGCGAAATCTGGGGGTTATTATGAGCTCCGATCTATCGTGGAAAAGCCACGTCTCCCATATTTCAAAGAGAGTGCATATTACGCTGCACAAGCTCAAATTTCATAGAAACTCTTTATCACGTCAATTGCGTGTTAAACTTGTAACCACGTTGATCTGGCCTTTGCTGGACTATTGTTCTCTAGTTTACAACGATGTTACCAATGAGCTCAATACAAAATTACAAAAACTGATTAATTGCGCGATTCGGTTTATCTTTAATTTAAGGCGCGACGAGCACATTACCCCTTACCGACATCAATTGAGGTGGTTGTCTGTGAAGAACAGACGTCTTTTTCTTGGAATTGAAATGTATAAGATAGTGTCTCCTGGCTATCTCTCTGAAGTTTTTGTCAAATCTGATTCCTCGATTAGACGGTCGTCACCACGGTCTTACATACAGGTCTCTCAACTCGTATGGTGGGGATGGTTCGCTTGGCGAAGTCAAAACGTATGAGGTCGCTGCAATCGAGGGATGTTCTGTGAGAGCGAGAGAGCAATAGTAGCGCATAGCGCATACGTATCTGACAGTCGGGCCGAATAAACAACACATAGCAACGCCCGTTGCTAAAGACGCTCCGCGGCGGGAAAATACCGGGCGAAGCTGACGAACTCAGCGCAAATGCAACAATATTGTAATCTAAGAATCCACAATTTTCATAATACATTTACAATAAATAAATAAATTATATATATATAATTTTAAATTATATAAATACATATATACAATTTCTACAATATAATTATGATATATATATATATATATATATGTATATATCGTAATTATATTGTAGAAATTGTATATATATATTTATATAATTTAAAATTTAATAATATATTTTTATCGCATTTTGCATACAAAAATAATTTCGTGCAGACCAAGACAAATTTTATAAAAACTACTGCCTATACCTTAAAATTCCACGTGTCGATCGTGAATGAAAAAGGGAAGGTACAAATAACCGAAAACAGCACAACACAATGTATTAAATAATAAAAACTTATTGGTTTATTAATTTCGACAATTTTTTTTTACAACAAATTTTTTTTTCATTTTCATGTTTTCCTGGAATGCATTTTGCCTCATTCTCAAACGGATGTAATATACAATCGCGTAGGACAAAATATCACAACCGTGTTCTTTACATGGGAAAGCAAAATTGTATGTTGCTAGTACGTCTTCGAGAGTTAAATCGAAAACATCTAAGCGTGAGGCATGCTTTGCGAAACATGCTTCAACATGCCGTATAAGATCGAAAAATTTTAAATTGGGATGGATCAACCCACCACGGGATTTCATAGTAATGAGTTTAGAAACGGAAGATGCGCAGGCAGAATTTGATCCCACAGCTTCTTGACAAATTTTGCATGCACCATATTTTTTAAGGACCTGCTTGCATAAATATCCTGAAAGTATGTGCAATATAATCGGGTTAGTATGTTGACAAACGCAAAACATGTATACCAAAAAGCGAAGAAAGTTAAGCCCCTTGCACAATAGGCGATAGCAATAGCGACAGCGACAAAGTTGCCGACAAAGCTAAACAAAGCTGCTACAATAGAATAAGACGTGTTAGTATGTTTTACAGTTATATAGCGTTCTACAGTTACATGCATCTATATATGTTCTACGGTTACTTACGTATGTTTTATAGTTAGTATGTTCTACAGTTACCTACGTTAAGTTAACAAAAGACGGATTGGCTTAAGAAAAACTTAATTAAGAATAAAACAAAATGCGAAGACGTCAGTTTTTTGCTAGGAATCGCGGCTTGCCATTTTTTGAGCCGTTTACTATGTGTTGGCACTTTAAAAACCGACCGTTTTATTTTCAGGCTTTTAAAGCCTGTTTTGCATTTCGGTACAATGCACGGTTTTGTCATCACGTCAAATTTTAGAACGCGTGCACTATTTAACGCAATGATAAATGACAACACAGGTTACGTATTTCAAATCGCGTGTCAAATCGACATCCCTCGATAGCAGCGACACCACAAGAAATGACTTCGATATCGGAGTCACCCCCACCACTGAAATTCTATCGAGTTGAGAGACCTGTATGTAAGACCGTGGTCGTCACGGTTGGCATTAGCATGTACCTTTCATATTCCTGTTCACAGAACTGAGACCTATCACAGGTCCTTCCACCTTGTGGGAATATATTTCTGGAATTCCCTTCCAAGCGAAATTGTGTCATCCTCGTCTGTCATCGAATTCAAAAGAAAGCTTCATGGCCATCTCTTTGCGCTAGAGCAAGTTACCGCCCAGGATTCTGCCGTAGAGTTGGCTATTGTTTAGAAGTAGAATTGTATCAATGCGTTTTTCGCCGGGTGAAATGAGGTCCGCGCTGGCAGGTGTGACTTTTTGCGGGGTGGGAGTCGGTGTTGCGTGCGAGGATACAAATGTATATAATTTAGGATTAGGTGTGATTTCGCTACTTGTAAGCAGTGTTGTCACGCCGTGGGTTTTTCGGCCCGCGCGGGAGCGTCGTGCGCATGCGTCAGCTGACGTCACAGCTCACGCCAGCTACGGATGTATCGAGGTTATCGAGGTGCAACAAGGGCGCTGGAGCGGCTGGAAATAATAAACTGTGGTGTGCGGTGTGCCCTGCATGAAGAAGGACAGATCTAAGGGATACAAGAAGGAGAAGAAGAAGGTGCAGCAATAGGTGCATATAGTAGAGGAGTTAGCTCCATTTTTTCGTAATTATTTCGGTACTTATGAAACTTTTTGTGGTGATTCAGAATGTTATTCAATGATCAAAGCTCCGGGGATTGACAACATAGTGGGTCGCTTGTGGGTGTAAAACCGTCCAAAAATGTCATTTTTTTCAAATCATTTCGGTATGTCAGTCATTTTGCCATAATCCTTTGATATATTCTATGACTATTAGCATAATTGACTGACAAAAAAGTGGGTCTCAAAACTCTCATAAAATATTGTAAATTCCACAGTCTGCAACTTATGAATTTTTTCCTTCTTTGAATTCACCATTGATGGTCATCAGGACTCATTTTAATTCTTATTGTCTTTTCATTATTCAAATAAATAATTAAAAGTACAGCGTAAACTGAAGCCAATATCTTTTTTTATGGTCATTTATTTAATAAGAGCCGGGATTTAGTTGCACATTTCGGCAGTGTGGTCTTGTGGTAAAGCGCCAGACTCGTAATCCCGAGGACCCGGGTTTGAGTCCACCTGACCACAGGAATTTTTATATTCCAAACTGCACCCCCCGCACGAGTGGGGCTCGTGCGGAGAAACTGGGCTATCTTTCGGAGGAGAAATGGAGAAATTAAATTTGAATGTACTTCTTTGTATTTAGAAGTAAAAGACATTTCATATAAAGGTCTTTCTCCATAGTGGTCTTTTTATTTATCATCTCTTCTACATCCGCGATCAGCTTTGTGTTAGTCTTGTTCAGATGCTCGTTCTCGTTCTCCAGTGCCAATGCTCGCTCTTGACATTTTGATAAAGTTCTAACGACTGCTTTAATCAAAAAATCAAATTTTCGAAAATTTGATTTTTTGATTAAAGCAGTCGTTAGAACTGTATCAAAAATGTCAAGAGCGAGCATTGGCACTGGAGAACAAAAACGAGCATCTGAACAAGACCAACACAAAGCTAGAATCATCTCTAGAAGAGATGATAAATATAAAGACCACTATGGAGAAAGAGCTTCATATGAAATGTCTTTTACTTCTAAATACAAAGAAGTACATTCAAATTTAATTTCTCCATTTCTCCTCCGAAAGATAGCCCAGTTTCTCCGCACGAGGCCCCACTCGTGCGGGGGGTGCAGTTTGGAATATAAAAATTCCTGTGGTCAGGTGGACTCGAACCCGGGTCCTCGGGATTACGAGTCTGGCGCTTTACCACAAGACCACACTGCACCCTCTTGTACCTCACATACATTATATACACATATTACATGTATAAATTTCAAAATTGACGCATACCTAGTTCACCTTCCTCATCGTTATTCATCCGTCAGACGATAGCAAACAATCATATAATTATTTTTAAATAATGTTACAGAATCGAGTGACGACCTTTCTGAGGATAAAGATGACCTAAATGATTGTGACAAATACGATGAAAAAGAATAAGAAAGATTCCTAGTTTTTTTATTTATTTTTTATGATGATGATTCAATGCTTGATTATATTATAATCAAAACAGAAAAAGTAATGAAAAATAGCATTGAATCATCATCATAAAAAATAAATAAATAACTAGGAATCTTTCTTATTCTTTTTCATCGTATTTGTCACAATCATTTAGGTCATCTTATCCTCAGAAAGGTCGTCACTCGATTCTGTAACATTATTTAAAAATAATTATATGATTGTTTGCTATCGTCTGACGGCTGAATAACGATGAAAAAGGTGAACTAGGTATGCGTCAATTTTTTTCTTCGAAAAAGAGAAAAATCAGTAGTCAAACAATCATATCATGATTTTTAAATAATGTTACAAAATCGAGTGACGACCTTTCTGAGGATGAAGATGACCTAAATGATTGTGATAAATACGATGAAGAAGAAGAGAAAAAGATTCCTAGTTTTTTAATTCAATGCTATTTTTCATTACTTTTTCTGTTTTGATTATATAATAAATAACCATAAAAAAAGATATTGGCTTCAGTTTACGATGTACTTTTAATTATTTATTTGAATAATGAAAAGACAATAAGAATTAAAATGAGTCCTGATGACCATCAATGGTGAATTCAAAGAAGGAAATATTCATAAGTTGCAGACTGTGGAATTTACAATATTTTATGAGAGTTTTGAGACCCACTTTTTTGTCAGTCAATTATGCTAATAGTCATAGAACATATCAAAGACTTATGGTGCAAAATGACTGACATACCGAAATGATTTGAAAAAAATGACATTTTTGGACGGTTTTTATACCCACAAGCGACTCACTATTTTGTCAGTCCCCGGAGCTTTGATCATTGAATAACATTCTGAATCACCACAAGAAGTTTCATAAGTACCGAAATAATCACGAAAAAATGGAGCTAGCTCCCCTACTAGTATAAGAGGTCCCTTGTATTTTTCTGGCGTTTGTTGCAAGAAATAAGTTAGCAGTGTGTCATATTGTGCAGGTCAAGATATTCTGAAGCGATAGCAACGGAGATGGATCATCCCGATCATCCAGAGCCGTCGACATCGGGTAACATCAAAGAAGAGAAGAGGACATCAAAAATGAAAGTATTCCAGTACTCTTGGTTAAGTATAGATATTTTTAAAGAATGGTTAATGCCACACGAAGATAATAAAAAGGCTCTCTGCACGGCTTGTAATAAAGTTATTTTATGTGGTAAATCAGAATTAATAAGACATTCCAAAAGAAAGTCACATGTAACGAATATTAGTAAGAGCCGTAATGTCACACCATCTGCTTTATTGCCTAAGCTCAAATATAATATTAAAGATGCGGACCATGTTAAGAAAGTTAAAACAGCCGAGATAAAGTTAACTGCTATGTACGCGGAACATAATATAGCTTTTAGAATTGTAGATCACATGGTCCCTGTAATAAAAGAAACTTGCTCTGATCCACAGGTACTTAACGATCTGACATTGTCAAAAACAAAATGTACAAAAATAGTAAAAAATGTCTTAGGAAAACGCGAAACCGATAAACTTACTACAACTTTAAAAAGTCAGAAATTTTCTATTTTAGTAGATGAAAGCACAAGTATCTCAAACGATAAGTTGCTTTGTATTTTAGTAAAGTATGTATCATTAGAAACCAAAAAGTGCATTACTCAATTATTAGAATTAGTAGCATTAGATGCAACGGATTGTTCTGCAGACAAATTATATTCTGCATTTGAAAAATGTTTAAAAAGTAAAGGAATACCATTGTCAAATATTGTAGGAATGGCTTGTGATAACGCCTCTGTGATGATAGGAGTTCGAGATTCTTTTGCAAGTAGATTAAAAAAAGAGGTACCGGCCCTTGTTGTATTAAATTGTATATGCCATTCCTCAGCTCTTATATCGAGTAAAGCTTGTTCAAAATTGCCGGATTCTTGTGAAGATGTCTTGCATGCAGTTGCTACATATTTTTCGAGCAGTGCAAAAAGATCTGCTATCCTGTGCGATTTCCAGAGCTTTTTTGGAGTAGAATCACGTAAAATCTTAAAATTATCAGGTACAAGATGGCTCGTCTTACAGAAGTGTGTTACTAGACTTCTCGATAACTGGGAAGTCTTGAAACATTACTTCCACCTGGAAACTATTGAAAGTAAAAATAAATCGGCAATAACAATTTTTAATACTTTAAATGATAATAAATTAAAGCATACATGTTATTTTTAAAATATTGTTTGAAATTCTTTAATCAGTTTAATGCGTTCTTTCAAGGAAGGAACATTTTAATTCATAAAATAGCTGAGAGTAGTGAGCATTTAATAAAGCAGATAGGTAACAATTTCTTGCTGCCTCAGGCGTTAAAAAATATTTCTTTGGAAATTATTAACTTACAAAATTTTTTACCAGTAAATTTAATATATGTTGGTCCCGAATGCGAATCTTTGTTAAAATTAGAGTCTTTGGAATTTGTTATAGAAATAAAATCCAGATGTTTATCTTTTTACATAACCGCGTTAGAAGAAATGATAAAACGATTGCCTTACAATAATGAAATGTTTCGAGAACTGAAATTTTTAGATCCAAGTATAGCGTTGAGCGACGAAAGTAGACTTACCTTTCCAGACTTGAGAAATGTAGCAAGACATTTTCAAATTTCCGATATTACGGCTCTAGCCTGTGAGTGGAGAACGTTGCCTATTGTATTTAATGATGCGGATAAAATTCGTTTAGCTAACTTAGAACTTGATGACATGTGGAATAATATTTTCAAAAAAAGAATTTGAATAATGAACCGTCTTTTCCAAATTTAGAAAATTTAGTACATGCAGTTATGTCACTTCCACATTCCAATGCCGAAGCAGAGAGAATTTTTTCAATTGTTACAGATGTGAAAAATAAAAAGAGGAATCGGCTTCATGTCGCCACTTTGGACGCAGTTTGTAAAGTACGTTCTAGTTTCCAAGCTAATAATATTGATTGTCGCACTTTCAAAGTAGATTCAACACATTTAGAACTGCACAATTATAAGAATTTATATTCTTTTAACAATAGTCAAGATAAAAATATATAGGAATTGTTAATTTTTAAGCATGCTTTTTATTATAACTTTTCCTTCTAGTGTTGATACAATTTAACCTCATTTTTTTTAAATATTTCAGTAACATTTTAACAAGTACAAATGTAACAACTTCTTTGAAATTTTTCTTTTGCTCCCGCGACCCATGTGTTCTGCCATTGCTTTTAATATTTTTGAGCATAGGCATTTTCCTCTTTTTATTCCAGTGATAATTAATATTTCTATACTACTTTGTTGTCACACAACTCGTGTTCAATTATTTTTTGCTTATTGTTTATTGTAATTTTTTAATTTTACTTTGTGTGACAATATCGAAGCAGTGCAATACTTTTTTCTTTCTGTGATACTTATTTCTTTTTAATTTTTTCTTTTTAATTTTACTTTGTGTGGCAATATCAAAGCAGTGCAATACTTTTTTCTTTCTGTGATACTTATTTCTTTTTTAATTTTTTTTTCTACGATCCAGCATGCACAGGTGCATGCATCTGAGTTTTAAGTATTTATGAATATTTATTTAATATTTTTTTAGATATTTAATTATTTATTGTCAATTGCACTATTATTTTCTTTGTATTTTATTTGTAGAGACTTGTCTTATATGTACCTGTTATTAATCAGTAAAATTTACTTTGTTTTAGCAACCTTCTTGAGATGCCTCCATTTCGTCAGACTGCGGCAATATTAAGTATTTATCACATTGTATATTTATTCACATGTATATTTCTTATGTACAATGTTTTTTAATACTGGTAAGGTTTTCTGCAGTTTCCCTTACCCTTGCAACAAATGTTGGTATTGATATAATAAATCGGCTGCAGACGTATAAAATCACAAATAAATTAATTTCGTTATTATCATTTATATTACACTACATTCTATTTTCTTAATATAAACTCTTTCTTCTCCCCCTGCAACTTCCTTCACATCCTTTCATACTTCACTTTCCTTTCTTGCCGGGCCCTGATAATACCTCATATTTGGCCGAAGTATATACGTTACTTGCTGTGACGTCAGCTGACGCATGCGCACGACGCTCCCGCGCGGGCCGAAAAACCCACGGTGTGATTATTTAGGATTAGGTGTGATTTCGCTACTTGTAAGTGGTGTTGTCGCCAAGGGTTGAATCTTGTCTGAGTGCGCGTGTTACTACCCTCGGTTCTCTCATGTGATATTGGCAGTTATGTAATCTATTGTTTAAGAGTCTTCCTTTGTGGAGATGCGAGCATGAGACAATTTTTCTTTTTTCTCTACTTCGCGTAAATTTGTATCTTGATTCTCTCAGTTATCTTTTCCATTCTACATGCTTCAGACGCATCCTCCGCTGAGGAATTGTTTCATTTATTTAAATGGTATTATTATCTATTTCACACAAATAAATATATATTAACATTGATTATTATAGAATGAAATATTAAACGTACACCATTGTATAGTATACAATCAATTACAATGTTAATATATAATTAATAAAACATTTTTATATATATGCATAATCGAAAAAAAGCATAAATGACTAATATGTATGTAGAAATAGTACATGTGTAAATGAAGCAGACACATGTGTAAGCAGAGAATAGTTGATATTGTATATATATATATACAATATTTATTTATCAAATTACATTTTATTACATTATATTAATATTTTTTCTTTAATAAATACCTTATTCTATTTTTCTCTCTTTCAATTTATTCATCTTTTTCTTTTTCTCCCTCTCTTAGCGTTTGAAAGAAATTTCAGCGCAAAATAAATGTTGCTCCTCTGTCTGTCTGTCCGTCTGTCTGTCTGTCTGTCTGTCTGTCTGTCTGTCTGTCTGTCTGTCTGTCTGTCTGTCTGTCTGTCTGTCTGTCTGTCTGTCTGTCTGTCTGTCTGTCTGTCTGTCTGTCTGTCTGTCTGTCTGTCTGTCTGTCTGTCTGTCTGTCTGTCTGTCTGTCTGTCTGTCTGTCTGTCTGTCTGTCTGTCTGTCTGTCTGTCTGTCTGTCTGTCTGTCTGTCTGTCTGTCTGTCTGTCTGTCTGTCTGTCTGTCTGTCTGTCTGTCTGTCTGTCTGTCTGTCTGACAGAGAGACAGACAGACAGACATCGACATCGGCCTCCCTCCTGCCGAACTCGCCGCGCCGAGCGGTATATAAGCCGGCACGCGCGGCGAGACGGCACTTCGTCTATACCACGGCATTCCGCCTGTTCCTGACGAAGCCTACCTGCCGGCTCCTAGGGCGACACGCAAAACGAGGTCCCGAGTGTGGGCCTCGAATGAGGGTTCTCAAGTGTCCCCGAACTCCAGCCCACTTGCTTCCGACGGCCACGGCCCAACGAGGTCGAGCGTGCTCAGCCTCGTCGCGAGGGTTCTCACTGCCGTGACCCCGGGACTCCGCACTCCTCCACTATCCATATCGCGCTCCGTATTATTTCACCGAACCGAGTGCATATGCACGACCGCCCGTTGTAACATACCGCGTTCGCTAGTATCCGTAAAGCCGCGTCCAGTCTTCTTCCGCCTAGCGTACCGAGTGCACATGCACTACCGACCGTTGTAATCTACCGCGTTCCGCGCTTATCTGTGAAGCCGCGTCCCGTCTTATTCTACCTAGCGCCCGAGTGCACATGCACTACCGACCGTTGTAACATACCGCGTCCCGCTAGTATCCGTAAACCCGCGTCCAGAGCGCCCGAGTGCACATGCACTACCGACCGTTGTAACATACCGCGTCCCGCCCGTATCCATAAACCCGCGTCCAGTCTTATTCCGCATAGCGTACCGAGTGCACATGCCCTACCGACCGTTGTAATGTACCGCGTTCCGCGATTATCTGTAAGCCGCGTCCCGTCGTATTCCGCCTAGCGCCCGAGTGCACATGCCCTACCGACCGTTGTAATATACCGCGTTCCGCCATTCATTGTCTGTAATCTCGACCCCGAGTCGACTACAATAAATAACCCGTGTGAAATACCAACTGATTATTGTTTCTGGGCCTTTCATCGAACTCCCGATCCGACGAACCAGTCCGCGTTCGATATTAAAGTCAGGCCGTTACAGTATGCTTGTTCAACTTGCCGATAGTGTATAATCGCAGTAATCATTCAATCACAAAATTCATAAACTTGTATTTTTTTATAATAATATATAACAAAATCTATTGTATTCTTAGGTTTCTTCTACCCCTATTTCATATATAATTCTTTAAAATTTTAAAACAACCTGACTTCGATACGCGGATCTAGCTCGCGGTGGGTCAGGGTTCGAAGGAGGCGCGGAGGAACGGGCGCGAGGCGAGGTTGGCAAAATGAAGCATATCGTCTTGGGTAACAAAGTAACAAGAGTTGATTCTATACCAAATTCTCGCGGTATTTACAACGGGTTAATATGGATTCTATAACAAGTGCTCGCGATATTTACAATGATTTGATGTGCGCAGGATACAATGATCGGTTTGTCGCGGGCGGCGTGAGGTAGGATACAATGACCGGCGGGTCGCGGGCGGCGCGAGGTACAGCGCGGTACGTACGGGGCGGAGCCGGTGCTTTCGGCAGCCTCGCGGGCCGAACCGCGTGAAGATGTATCGGTACGGGCGGAGCCGGTTTTCCCGGCGTCGCGGATCGGAGCGCGAGAAAATGGCGCGAAGCGCGGATGCGGCGATGAAGTCGCGGGGATCCCGCTCGGATGGCGGCAGGATCGAGCTAGCGCGAGTCCGACCACCGAGAAGCGCTCGGTGGAGGCAGAGTACGGGGCTCTACCCCCGAGAAAGGCTGCGAGCGGCTAGTCGAGGGAAAAGGCGCGAGTCCAACCACCGAGAAGCGCTCGGTGGAGGCAGAGTACGGTGGCTCTACCCCCGATGGAAGGCTGCAAGCGTCTGGAGACAGAGCGGTATCCGGCGAAAAGCGCTCGGTGGAGGCAGAGAAGCGCTCTGCCCCCGTTCGGATAGCCCTGTGGATGAAGCTGCTCGTTTGTCGAGACGCGCTCGGCGAAGACAGAATATGCCACAAGCTCTCTACCCTCTTTCTGGCTAACTTTTAGGTAAATGCGGGGAGTTCAGGATCGGTGCGGTCAGTGATCAGGCGGATCGTGGAATCGCCATTTGCGTTAATAACGTTCGGTTTATATACCCGTCGCGGCGGCGTTACGGAGTGGCGGGGGTAGCGACGGCAATCGCGAGCGCGGGACGGTGCGGCGGAACGGTCGGAAATTACGGCGTCCCGACGCCGCGATTGCGTTCGGCGGTCTTCGGTCGCTGTCGGCACCGCTCGGCGCGTCGGGACGGTTACCGCGATAAGTCCGTTCGCGAACTTTCTAACGTTACAATGAATTAAAATAAAGTGGGCACACCGTGCCCGTTCCTCGCCCGGCGGATGGTCGGCCGGGCGGTCTCGGCCTGGTGTTCGGCCGGAACGATGCAGTTTCCGGGGTGCATCGTTACAATTTGATTGATCAGTACTCGTGTTACACACATTTGAACCGAGAATTCGTACATACATAGAAGTTGTATAAAACTGGGTTTAATCAACCAAATCTTACATAATTATATATGAAATAGATGTAGAAAAGACTGAAGAATATAATAGAATTAAAAAAGTTGCCAATAATTAATACTAAATTGTCAAAAAATATCAATTTATGCAAAGTCTCAATTGTTGAGACTTGAGATGTAGCCCTTAAAAGTTAAAATTTTAAAATATTGGCAATTTCTCTAATTCTATTATTCTATTCTATTCTATTCAAAAGGTACTTTATTACCCACACGGGGTTTGAAAGGGCGTTTTGTAGGGACGTACCCAACCCTGTACATCCTTCCACCATTGGCGTTTTTCAGGAACGTACCCAAACCTTTACAAATCAAAAATCGAATCAAAAATCACAATGAAAATCATAACCACAAATCGAAAGGAAACAAAAATCTCTGCCTATTTGGCTTTTGTCTGCTCGACGATTCCCGGGTCCTCTTCCTCCAGTCCGGCCGTCTACTCCCCTAATTTCCTCTGTTGCCTACTGGCCTTCCTTCTTCCTTAATCGGCCTTTGTTTTTTTTCTCTCCTAGTCTGACTCCATTAGCAGGCTCTCTTTTAGTCTACTTGATATCTCCTCCTCCGCCGATCTTCTTGGTCTTCCTCCATCTTCCTCCCTCCCTTCCCTTCTCTTTCTCTTCTCCTCTCCTTTTCTGAGTCTCCTTTCTATCGATTTGTCCTCGTCCATCTTAACTTTCAGCTTGCTCCCTACCCTCCTCCTCGCATCCATCACCCTCCATTTATCCTCCTCGCATTCCAATCTCACCAGCATCGCCAATCTCCTCTCAATCCTATCACGCATACTTCCTTCACTTCAATCCTTATCTTCAGGCCCTCTGAGAACAGTTGCTTCACCTTCTCCCGGTTTGTTCCCTTTCCTGTTCATCTGTTCTTCTCTACCCTTACTATCACGTTTTTCTTCCTTCTCTCGTCATCATTCCTCTCCTCTTCGTCGGACCACCATTTCCTTTCCTCAAGCCTGCCAGTGCTCTCCTCGCTATCGTTTCTCTTCCTTTTCCCTGTGCCTTGTTCCAGCCTTCGTACTTTTCTTCTCAGGTTCTCAATCTCCTCTCTCTGATCTTTTATTTCTTCTTTAAGCCCTCTTATCATCTCACTTGTTTGTTCCTTTATCAGTTTCTCCAGTGTCTCTCTCTCCACTATTACCTTCGCTCTGCATTCCATTCTTTCCTTTGTCACGTAGTCTCCCTCTCGCCGACCTTATTTGTAATTAAACGCTTGTTTATTATCTCTACCAATGACCCTCCTTTTCCTTTCTCTTTTCCACGCCCTGCCTCATCTCCTCTATCGTCTTCATCCATTCTTCCCCCTCTCCATTTTCGCCCAATATCTTCCCCACCACGTCTTGCCAGCTCTCTCCATCCCATTTCTCCCATCTAGTACATACCTCCCATATATGCTCCCAAGTCTCCTCCTCCCTCTCACACATCCTGCACTTTCTGTCATCCTCCTCTCCCCAGTATAATCCTTCCCTAATTTCGTTGCCCAGTCTAAACCTTGCCATTCTAATCCATCTTGTTTCCTCCCATCCCTTCTTTAGATAATCCGGAATCCCTTCCTTCCTTATAAACTTATACCACCTATTGTATTTCGACTCAATGATCTTTTCCATCCTTTCCTGTTTTTGCTTCAATCTTTCCCTATTTTCCAATGCTTCCTCTTCCAACTCCTCTTCCCCTCCCACTTCTACCCCGATCCCTTTCAAGTAGTCTTTTCTTTCCTGCTCCCATTTGCCTATTATCCTTTCCTTCTTCCATCTCTCTTTCATTTCTTCCAAACATTTCCTCGCTATTTCTCCTCCTTTACCTTTTTCCAGTTTCCTTTCCAACCTCCATGCTCTCCTGCTTGCTCTGGCTCTCATCTTCTCCCTTTCCACCTCGTCTCTAACCATGTATCCTGGTGTCCTCCAGTTTAATCCAAAGATCCATCTGAGATATCTCTCGTGAACCCCTTCTACCTCCCTCCTTTCCTTCCATCCCCATATTTCTGCCCCGTATCCCATCACCGCCCATATCAGGGTATCGTAAAGCCAGATCCTTCTTTTCCAATCTTTTTTTCACATCCTCTTTCCTATCCCCCACACCTCTCTCATTACTCTTGCCGCCTTCCTTCTTCTTTCTTTAATGTGCGCCTCCTGTCCTCCGTTCTCCTTCAATGTATACCCCAAGTATTTGAACTCTTTAACCTCCTCCAACTTCTTTCCCTTCCATCTCCAATCATATTTCTTCTTCCTTCCTCCTCCCTTTCTGAATCTCATTATCTTTGTCTTCTCTATGCTCAGCGTTAGACCCTTCATGTCCAAATACCCCTCTAGCCTGCTTATCATAGATCTCATGTCTTGTTCCTCTTCCGCTAGCACTGCTATGTCATCCGCATACATTAGAGTGTATATCCTCTCTTCTCTTAATCTTATACCTCCCCATCCACCTTTCTTTATGAACTCCTCTATGTCTGCAATCAACAAGTTAAACAGTATCGGGCTTAACGGGCATCCTTGTCTTAAACCCTTCGCCGTCCAGAATTCGTCTCCTCTTTCTTCTCCCCTTCTCACGCTGCTTTTGGTTTCTCTTAATACTTCCTCTACCCTGTCTATTAGTCCTTGCCTCACTCCTCTCTCTTTCATTGCCTTGATTAAGACTTCCTTATCTACCGAGTCAAACGCCGCCTTCAAGTCTACAAATAGAACTGTCATCTTCCCTTTCTCATTTCCCAGCTGTCTGTTTATCAGGTAGTTCAGCGCGAATATTTGATCCATTGTCCCCATTCCTTTTCTAAATCCTGCTTGGTTGTCTGGAATCAATTTCTTCGTTTCTACTTCTTTCCTTATCCTTTCTGCTAGAACCGCCATGTATATCTTGTACATTGAGGACATAATCGTTATCCCCCTGTAGTCCTTCACCTTTCGTCCTTCTCCTTTCTTCACTATTGGAACTATCTCACCTTCTTTCCAATGTTCAGGCCAGCCTTCCCCCCTCCACACTCGTTTACATATTTCCCATATCCATCTCACTAAATCTTCTCCTCCAAATTTCCATACCTCGTTCGGGATTCCGTCCGAGCCTATTGCCTTCCCTGTTTTCAGTTTCCTTATTACGTTTCTTACCTCTTCCAGTTCTATCTCTTCCTCTTCATGTCTGTTCCCTCCTCCTTCTCCTTTCACAACCCTGTTCTCCATCCCACCCATTAGTTCCATGAAATACTCCTTCCATTCCTCCATCTTTATCTCCTCGTTTACCCTCTTTCTTCTTTTTCTTACTCTGCCTATCAACTCCCATACCTTTCCTTCCGTTTTCGCTTCTCCTATTTCTCTTGTCATCCTATCTTTTTCCTCTTCCTTCTTTTTCTTGCATAATTCTCTGTACTCCCTCCTACCTCCTCTGTATCTTTCCGCCTCTCCAGATCCTTTCCTCCATTTTCTTAATTCTCTCCTGACTTCCCTCTTTCTCTCCTTGCATTCTACGTCCCACCATCCTCGTTTGTTTTCGTTCGGTCCCCTTCCCTTCTCTTTTTCGTTCTCCTCTAATACTCTTCTTATCTTCGACGTTCCTTCCTCTATCTTATCCTGCAACTCCCTATTTCCTCCTATCTTCCCTAGCCTCTCACTGAATCGCGTTCTTCCTTCCTCGTTCCATCTTCCTCTTCTTCTTATCTTTTCCACCTCTTTCCTTCTCTGTTTTCCCTTTTCGCTATCTCTTATCCATAGTATTAAAGGGTGATGGTCTGAGTCTACCTTTTCCCCTACTTCTAATCTTTCCACTTTTTCTCTAATGTCCTCATCTCCTAAAATGTAGTCTATGACCGTTTCACCTTTTCCTCCTGTGTATGTGTATTCTCCTTCCTCATCTCCTTTCATACCTCCGTTTAAGATCGTCCATCCTCTTTCCTCGATAAATTCTAGAAGTGTCCTGCCATCCTTATTCACCTTTTTGTCTTTCGATTTTCTCCCTCTTTCTTTCCCTCTTCCCTCGGTTTCCTCCTCCCATCCTCCCTCTTCTCCCGTTCTCGCGTTAAAGTCGCCACCTATTATAGTCTTTATTCCCATATCGCCCTTCTCCATGCACTCCTTCAAGCCTTCTAGCTTCTTATCTATATCTTTGTTTACATATATTCCTATTATTCTCCAGGTTTCTTTTCCTACTCTTATCTTAACCTCTAATTTTCCTTCTTCTTCTTCCATCCTACTTCCTTCCTTTATCTCTTCTAACCCACTTCTTATTCCTATTAACATGCCTCCGCACGCTCTACCTTTCTTATTCCTCTTGTTCGCTATCTGTACTCTCCAGCTAAATTCTCTTGGTAACTTTTCTTTTACCCTCTCCCATCCTTTACCATCTAACCATGTCTCCATCATAACAATTGCATCCCACTCCCTTAACCCTTCCCAAAAGTCCTTGTCTTTATTTGTTATGCCAGCTACGTTCCAGAAGACCATCTTCCAAGTTTCCTCCCCCTCCCTGATCTCTCTCACCCTTTCCTCTTCTTCTCCCTCCTCCTCTTCTCTTTCGATTCCTCCTGTGGCCTTCTCTCCCTCCTCCATCGTACTTCCTCCTTCCTCCCTGAGCTCATATGTATGGCATAGACTTTCTTCTGTTCTCTTTCCCCCTTCCCGTCTCCCCTCCTGTATCTCCTCCCTCCTTCTCATGTTTCTCGTGCTTTCCATTTCTTTGTCCTTTTTCTTTTTATTAAGCCCTACGAAATTCCTTCCTCTCCTCTAACCTTCCTTTACTCTCGTTCCATCTCCATTCTATGTTGTCCTCTCATATCTTATGGTAAGCAATTGTGACTCTTTTTCCTTTCTCTCTCTTCTCCCTTGCTATCTTTTTTATCTCTGTTTGTATCCGCCTTTCCTCTTTGGTGAGGTCGTCATCCAGAAAACTTTTGTACTTCCTTCCTATCTCCTTCTTTTTCTTCATAATGTCTCTCTTGGATTCCCAGCTTTTGCATCTCAACAATCTCAATTTATTGTCTCCGTATCCTAGCTCTTGTATTTCTTCAGTAATCCCTTCTGTCTTGTTCAATTCTTCCATTAACTTTTCGAATCTCTCCTTCCTTTCCCCGTCGTTTCCTACCTTCTCCTCCTTCACGATTATATTGTTCTTCCTCCTTCTTCTCTCTGCCATCTCCATATTTCTTTCTATCTCCTTCATTTTCCTCAGCCATTCCCCCCCTTCATTCTCCTCTGTATCCCTCACCCCTATCTTCTCTATCTTGTCCTCCATCTTTTTTACCCTTTCTTCTAACGCGTCCTTCTGCTTCTTCCATATTTCCTCGCTCCTCTTCAATTTCTCCCTTAATCCCTTAATTTCGTTTTTTATTTCTTCTTTATCTTTTTTCCTTGCCTCTATATCCTCTTTCCTTTCCTTCTCTTGCTCCTCCATTTTTCTTAATATTTCCTTTAACATCTCCTCTGCCGCCATATTTCCTTTATTCTCTTCCTCTTTTTTAATCTTACTTGTTAGTTGGCGGTGATCTGTTGACCCTCCTTGTTTCGTTGAATTTCTCCAAAATCTCTTTCTCCGCTCTATCCGCTTCCTCGTCTACCCCTTCTCTTTTCCTTTTCTGTAAAAACTCCTTTACCGATCCTATGCTATTCGTTCTCCCTCTCTGTTTGGCAAGCTCCTCCGCTTTTGTTGGCCTGCCTCTTGCTTTCTTCTCACCCTCTCTTTCTTTCCTCTTTCCTTACCTCCCTGCTGATCACTTTCTATTCCTAATTCCCTCCCTATCTCCATCCGCCGTTTTTACCTTTACTTGTCCCTCTTACTCGTTATCTATCCTATGTCCGCGAGCACTTACCGTAGTTGTCCCTTCTATAACCGGATTAGCCTATGCTCGCTCGCGCGCCACTGCCTTCCGTTCTGTCGTCCCTCTATATTTTCTCTTATTGTCTATGCCGTAACGGTCACCTCACTCCCGTCACTTTACCTACCTTTTCTCCTTTTTCCCGTCTCCTCTTCCTCTCAGCTCTATCACCTTTACCTTCTCGCGCCTCCACTCCTCCCTGCTCCGGTGATTTCGTCTTCTCCAACTCTTTCTATATCTTATTATCGCCACTTCTCTCCCTCTATCACCTGCACGCCTGTCACTATCTACGTACCGGAACCGGAAGTCCCTCTAATTCTATTATATTCTTCAATCTTTTCTACCCCTATTTCATATATAATTGGTTAAGATTTGGTTGATCAGTTCTGGAGTTATAGAAATTTCGGTAAATTTGGCACATACATACATACATACATACATACACACATACACACATACATACACACATACATACACACATACATACACACATACACACATACTGACATTTTTTAAAATAGCGATTTTTCGACGTTTTAGAACATTCTGAACACATTGGCAGCGGCAACTAAAAAAAATTTTTTTTACGAAAACAGCTATGAGGAAGCAAAAATAATTTTATTAATGTTACATATATATATATATATATATATATATATATAAATGTAGTAATTAAGTTATTTATGTTGAACCAGATAATAATTTTTAAATTAAATAATTAATAATTTACCTGTGACTAATTATTCATTATTGAGAAAATTAGTAATTATTTTAATAATAAAAAATTTATGTCTACTAATTACCAATTTGTAAAGAAAAATTAATTATAATTTTTTGTAACTAATTACTAATTTACTGATTTTATAAAAATTTAATTTAGTGTTATTATTCATTTCGTGAATAATTAAAAAGTGAAAATTTTTTTATATGCGTGATAAACAATCTTTGCAACGCAGCGACGCATGCAGTCACATGGAAAACCTATGAAAATGTCGTCATTAAGCGAGTCACCCCCACCACCAAAAAAACGGACGAGTTTCCGGACCTGTATTCACTAGAGTCCCTTTATAAGAGTCTGGACAGACTGGTCCCTATTTTCATTGGACGTGCAACACCTTGGCGGAACCAATCACGAGCGGTAAAATATCGAGCCTTAGGAGCCTGCCTCAGGGTGCGTATTATGGAACTTTTCGAAATGGATTCCGATCGGAATTGTTATTTCCTACATTTCTATTGTGTTTTTAGGGAAAACAGTATAATTTCAATAGGAATCCATTCCGAAAAGTTCCATAATACGTGCCAGTACACACTAACAATATTGTTACGTGCTTTGCTGCAGTGTTACATACCTGCGCAAAGCACGAAATGATGTCATTAACATTTACAGAATAGGTGTCTTAGAATTAAAAATAAAGAATTACAAAATTAATAAAAAATGACAATGTCATGCATTTATCTATGTACATATCGTAATTGTCTCTATCAATAAATTGTTTTATACTATTATAATTCATTTTATTGAAATATCCTTTTCAGATATTTTAAAGTTTTGGTTATCTTATCTCTCTATCAAGTCAAAATAAAAATATAGGCAAACTCACTTTCTCACAGCCTCTATAGAATTCTCTATCACGATATCATAACAATACAACGATTATATGTAGTCATCGGCGCCATAGTGTTTTCCTTCCGTCTAGGGCGTCTAGACTAGAGTCCCTATATACGTGACATTCACGCCATATTGTTCCACTCCAAAAGTCTGTCCAGACTCTTATAAAGGGACTCTAGTATTCACGACCGTGGAAAGGAGTGATGAAGGGAGATAAAGAGAAAAGCGTTAAGGGAAAGGGAGGGGAGAAGGAGAAGGAGGTAAGATTGTAAGACTTTTTTTTTTTGACGGGGGGAAAATCCGCACGGATACCCCCTCTCCCGGGGCGGGGAGGACGGTTATGTGGTACTCCAACCCACTAAAAACCCCCCGGTTGTCCCTCTCGGCACGTTTTACCTAACGGCGGGGGGGCAGCGGGAAACGCACTGATTCGTCCGCCACCCCCCCCCCCCCGTAAGATTGTAAGACTGTAAGAATAATCTCTATTTTATATTCAGAGTGGAAGGTAGAGTAGGAAAGAAGGAAGACGTCAAGTACTGGAAGGAGGGAGCCGGAAAAAAAGAGAGGAATTGCGTCAGGATGGAGAGAGTCAGAGGAGTGCTGATCAGGGAAAGCTAAAGGCGATGGCCAGAGGGGTGCCGGACGGAATAGGGAGGGAAAGGAAATAAGTTATGAGGTCGTTCAATGACCAGGTCGGGGAAATAAGATAAATTGTAAAGGTTTTTGGGACCGTTTTTACTGAAAAAACGCCTTTCCAGCCCCGGAAGAGGAGTGAAATAAAGATTAATTGAAATTGTATAATGTTTATTAAATCTATGTATTTTTTCTATTATATAATTATATAATATAAATATAATTCAGATATATGGAGGTATATTTATTATTAAACTCAACGCTGTTATTTACGTTATTTTTCTTTTCTTCTACTTTGTATCATATATATTAACTTTTATTTACAAATTAAAAATAAGAATAGAGAATTTGAAAAAATGTTTTTTCTAAAAGATTTAATTCAATATTTTAATCTCTTTCCCTAAGATAAATTTCTGTTTACTTGTCTTATTTTGTTATCATCTATTTAAGTTGTTTGATATTTATATTAGATCTGTATCTTTTATATTTTATATAAAATATAGTTTTTATATTCAATTTTTATAGAATGACACAAAATAAACAAGAAGTATCCATTCTCAATGAACAGAACGAAATGGAACTCATCACTTTTGCATCGGATGAAATGTTGGAATCGGTGCAAAACGAAGATTCGACTGTGTAATAAGTCTTTATATTTTTTTTATGTAAAAAATATGGATGTTATTTGTTAATAATTAATAATTTATGTGTACAATAATCATACTATTAATATTTTATTTAATGTTTTATAAATAATAAGAAGAGATATCTATTAATTTTACTAAAAAATGTTTTAGAGAAATTATTGGGTTTCTCGATGAAATTGATGGCCCGAAAATTGTGGGTAAAGCACAACATTACAGATTACTCAAATTCATTTTGAACAATAATAGTAAACATCGCGTTCAGGTAGTAGCATGGAATTCAGAAATAGAGAGAATTAAGTTTCATTTACAGCCTAACGAGGTAATGAAAAATTTATATCAGCTTCTTGTATACCTTTTTATATTATTATTTATAAACAATTATTCAAAACAACAACTAATAACAACAACTAACAACAACAAAACAATGACAACTATACTTTCTTGCACTTATTATTAATAGATTATTCATATTGATGGGGCAAAGGCTAAGGAGCCAAAAGTTTTAGGCTTTAATCAGGGTACCTTACCCTATGAATTAATTATACGACCAAACACTATAGTAAACAAACTTGGGACCTTTAATTTAAAAACGAAGATTAATGCAGTGAACCCAAAATTAATTGATTTTTTAGATATCCCAGAACACTTAAATACATGTATTCGTAAGTTATAATATAATATTACTGAATATTAGTATCATTAACCCTCCGTCTGTGTGTGTGTGTGTGTAAACATTTTTTTTGCATTTTTGGAGTGTACCTAAACGTGGGTGGGTCTGTTATGTCCGACGCTACTTTTCTTACACTAAAAAATTTTGTAAAATTTAAATAAATTTATAAAACACGTCTACATTAGACATAATAAATTTAACTTGAGTTGTATTCGTAATTAAATATATTTGTTAACTGATATAAATTAAAATAAAATAAATAAATTAAAACTAATTATTTTTCAGTTGTACGTGGGTTTATAAAAACTGCGTCGCTCGTTACTGCCGCGGGGCTGTTATACGCGACTGCAAGGCGTGACAAATACGGATCGGTTAGCAGAGCACTCCAAAAATTGAACATTAAAGTTTTGGGCGCCAGGTGTGGAGAAGGCCACACCACCTTTTACTCTAATTCTCTAAATACGCGAAAATTCACTCTAAATCAACTCTAAATAGCTCCAACATAAATATCGACATAACACTCAAAGTCGCTCTTGCCGATCGCGACGGCTGCTCAGTTTCTAGGTAGAGGATCGTAGTTCAGCGACGTGATCGAATTCGGACGACGTTGACAGGGGTTAGACGACACACAGAAATAAAGAAATCCTTGTAAAAGTATCGTATATAATTGTCACGAAGATTCTCCGCCTCTCATTTTATACAAGCCTTACAAGGCGTAACCCGCTTAAACACCGATAATACCGGAAACGTGAGAAAGTCCCGCCGAATGTATCACACGCCCAGAGCACGTGAGCCGCTCAAGATAAACACGTGAACTCTCAACAGAACCCGCGAAATCTAAGATATATTCTGAACACGTGAAACTCTCGATCTGACGCGCAAAAGATAATACACGCTCTGAACTCGTGAAACTCTCGATATGACTCGCCAAATGCAATACACGTTAGGAACACACGGGAAACTCTCAATATAACTCGCAAAATATAACATTAGGAGGGTACGGAAATATTACTCGCAAAACATAATACACATTGATAGGGCCCGCCAAATATAATATACGTTATGAACGTGAAGTCTTAATATGGCCCGCAAAATATAATCCACGTTCCGAACACGGGAACTCCTCCATAGGACGCGCAAAATACAATACTTGCTACGAACACGGGAAACTCGCAATAATGACTCGTAACACTCTTAAGTCTCGATATTACCCGCAAACTATAAACGCTTAATATAACTCGCAAAATATACTATCTAATCGAATACGCGAAACTGATACACGCAGAATATAACACACAAAATATATGTTACACGCAGAATATAACGATAGTGACTGTTGAGCCGAGACGGAATGCTCTAATCGAATACGCGAAACTGATACACGCAGAATATAACACAGGAAATATATTTTACACGCAGAATATAACGATAGTGACTGTTGAGCCGAGACGGAAAGGACCCTCATAATTTGTCTCCGGGGTAGCGATGGGTGGGGTATGTCAGACCCGAAAACGATAAACTATAATCCCGAAGAATTCACGACAATTACGCGGGGATCTTTACGATCGTACGCGTATCTCTAATACACAATATAATCCCGGAGGTTTCACGATAACTACACGAAGATCGTTAGGCGATCTTACGCGTATCTCTCAAACACGATACGCGACCTCCCGCCCACAATACTCCCCGTTACCTCGTTACCGAGATTGCTGGCCGTTTACATCCATCGAGTCCTCGGTCCCTCTTCCTCGACGGGGCTCGCAGGGCCGCCGCCCTTGCTTAACAATCGGCCCAAGTGGTCCTCGCCGGACATCCGCTCTCGCTCGCGATCGATTCAACAGTGACGATCCGAAGATCCTGGCGCGACGTCGATCTTCGGCTCCGATTTCGGTGGTGTGTCACCATCCCGCCGGATGGCGCCCACCTGCCGAAATCGGAGCAGTACTGCCGCTCCATCCTGAAATCAACAATTACTCGACCAGCAATATCCGCTTAATATGAATCGGTCCACTTCACCGCGTGGTCGGAGTCCGGAGCCACGCACGAGCCACAGGCTCACGCGACGGGCACACGGGGCCACGTCACAAAACTAATTTTAATGCATTTACGAATAACTCTAAAAGTTATGGTTACGGCTCGATTACGGACGGGACGTACATGTTCAAACAACCTAGCTTCCGAAGCGCGGATCTAGCTCGCGGCTGGTCAGGGTTCGGAGTAGGCGCGGAGGAAGACACAAGACTCGGTTAACAAGAAAAAGTAACAAGGTTTATTCCAATGATCGTTAATACATGAGTTTTGATCGCGGCGATCACAGACGCGAATAACGCTACGGGATATGTACAGTGAGATGGGCGGCGGTCATACAGTGAGACCGCGGAGATCGAACGCGCGAATATCGGAGCGGAGCCATACGTACAATATAATATGCGGATATCGTATAGTGAGATCGCGGAGATCGGGAGCGCGAATGTCGAAGCGGGGATATATGTACAAGGAGAGATGCGGGCGTCGTACAGAAAGATCGCGGAGACCGGAAGCGCGAAGATTCGAACGCGGAATACGGCGGGCGGATTCGGTGAGAGTCGGCGCGGGAGCGCAGATCGGAACACGGCGGTGATCGTGCGCGGCGGAGATCGCGGGTGGAAACGGTATCGTGCGACTAAGATCCTTAGCGGATATAACGAGGAACTCTTTATATCCTGGCGCAACGAGGCGTTAGGCAGGAGGCGGTACCGGGTGGCCAAGATCCTTGGCGAGTAAGAGAATAGCTCTCTTACACTGGTTCACTCCGGTATCGTAGGATCTATCGTAAAGGATCGAATCAACCGCCCAGATACTTCACTTGGCGGAGCCAGAGAGAGACTCTCTACCTCCTGGTTGTGTTTGAGTTCGGGATTTCGGGATCCGTGAGCAGCGGAGAATCGGTCGGATCGGTTGCTGGCTTACGGCGGAATCTGATTGTTACTAACAATCGTCGGTTTATATATACCCGCGGCGGTGTGTCGGCGTGGCGGGGGTATAAGCGACGGCAATCGCGAGCGCCGGGATGGAGCGGCGGGGCGGTCGGAAGTTACGGCGTCCCGACGCCGCGATTGCGTTCGGCGGCTTTCGGCCGTTTTCGGCCGTTTTTGGCACCGCTCGGCGCTCCGAGTCGGTTGCCACTGTAAGTCCGTTCGCGGACTTATACGCGAGATAGTGTAATTAAAAAAGGGCACACCGTGCCTTGTCTCACCCGGCGGATGTTCGGCCGGGCGGCATCCAGCTGATGCTCGCCGGGAATGATGCGTTTCGGGGCGCATCGTTACAAAGTTAGAAGTAATTATGAATTATAATTTTGAAAATAATTTTAAAAAAAGAGAACATGTAGAAATAAAAAATTACATAAAAGGGGATAGGTGCACTTGGACACGGTACATTTGGACACCGTTCATTTGGACACGGTGCATTTGAACACCGTAAAAAATACGGCCTATGCAGTTGGACACCGAAATGCGCGACTTGTGCAGTTGGACACCAAAATGCGCGACCTGTGCAGATGGAGACGAAAATGCGCGACTTGTGCAGTTGGACACCGAAATGCGCGACCTGTGCAGATGGACACGAAAATGCGTGACTTGTGCAGTTGGACACCGAAATGCGCGACCTGTGCAGATGTACACGAAAATGTGCGACTTGTGCAGTTGGACACCGAAATGCGCGACTTGTGCAGATGGACACGAAAATGCGCGACCTGTGCAGATGGACACAAAAATGTGCGACTTGTGCAGTTGGACACCAAAATGCGTGACCTGTGCAGTTGGACACCGAAATGCGCCACCTGTGCAGATGGACACGAAAATGCGCGACCTGTGTAGTTGGACACCAAAATGCGCCACCTGTGCAGATGGACACGAAAATGCGCGGCCTGTGCAGTTGGACACCGAAACGCGCGTGCATGGGGGGTGCGAAGCCCCCCCCGCTCACGCTTACAGCGAGGTACATTTCCTACCCGGGCTCGCCGAAGGCGTGTCCATTGGGGGGTGCGGGGGGGCGAAGCCCCCCCTGCCCACCCATCAACCCAACCCACACCGCCCAGTGCACGGGGGGGTGCGGGGGGCGGAGCCCCCCGCCCACACTTCTAGGTTTACTCACACAATGGGGGTGCAGGGGGGCGAACCCCCCCCCCGCCCACGCATGTACTTTGATGTATTATATAGGATATATTGACGAGTAGGGATGCAATAATATTAACATAATTTATGATTAATTTGTCTATCATTTTCGTGTCCATCTGCACAGGTCGCGCATTTTGGTGTCCAACTGCACAGGTCGCGCATTTCGGTGTCCAACTGCACAAGTCGCGCATTTCGATGTCCAACTGCATAAGTCGCGCATTTTCGTGTCCATCTGCACAGGTCGCGCATTTCGGTGTCGAACTGCACAAGTCACGCATTTTCGTGTCCATCTGCACAGGTCGCGCATTTTGGTGTCCAACTGCACAAGTCGCGCATTTTCGTGTCCAACTGCACAGGCCGCATTTTTTACGGTGTCCAACTGCACAGGCCGTATTTCTTACGGTGTCCAAATGCACCGTGTCCAAATAAACGGTGTCCAAATGAACCGTGTCCAAATAAACGGTGTCTAATTGATCGTGTCCAAATGATCGTGTCCAAATGAACGGTGTCCAAATGTACCGTGTCCAAGTGCAGGCCACTCACATAAAAGTTGCAAGTAAGTTATATTAGTTAAATATTAAGAAATTAATTTGATCGTTCCTTTTTCTCCAGTAACGCCAAAGTAAAATTTTCATTATTTAGACTACATATCAATATAACAATACATTTATTACTTTAAATTATTACTTCAATAATATTAATTATATTTATAGAATTACAATTGTTATTTTATATAAGTTTTTTATTTTTTATTTTTTTTTTAATTTGGCGCCTGTTAACTGCAATCATCGATAATCAATAAACTCTATAATACACAGTTGACTGCCAATGACCGGTACGGCGTCATTGAAAGTTTAAGTGGGAATTGCCGGTAAATTCCACGGCAACGTATTAATATTATGAATTTTTTTTCAGATGATGTTTTCTATTTGGATGTAGAAAATACATCAGATATAAAATTATTACAAGAAAATATAAAAATGTCCTTTATGCAGTGTTTGCAGGGTACCAAGCCGATTAAAAGGGTACTTGCTAATAATACAAGTACAACAGACTCACCCAATAAAATTGTTCGTACATAAGGTTATATTATGAATTATAAAGACGTTGAAAACTCCTTTTAGTCAGTAAGTGTATATATGTTAGTATTACTTAATGTTTGATATTAAAAACTATATATAAATATATTATAATAATATAAATATATAATAATAATAATAATGAAATGATAAAATTAATACTACATAAAATTTGATATACATAATTGTGTCACATAGTGTCGACTAAAGCCTATTCGGGCTTTATATACATGTATATAATTAAAAGTTAAAAAACTCATATCGAATATTTTTATTGTTATTTCCTTGAACTAAAATGTGATGTGCATCTTCTGATTCACATTTAAAACATATAATAAAAACAAAGAACGACCAATAAATAATGAAAATTTAAGAAGTAATTATTTAAATTAATGAATTAAAATACTTGACAGTAATGAGGCTTTATTGACTATAACTGGCAATCTTTATTAATAATAATTCACGACGTTTCGACTCTAATTCGAGTCCTTTTCAAGTGTATGATCGTATAATGTTCTAACAAAGACTTTCGCTAGTCACGACAGTGTGCCCGCACGTCAAATCTAAAGACTGTAAAGAAACAGAGCGGAATTGCCTAAGTGTTTGAGATCGCGATAATTTCTGCCGGAAATCGCGTTTGGTTGCATGCCTGTGTTCGCACGCCTTCAGCGGAGGTCAGAAATCTCGCATTAAAGAAATCGCGTTCCTATAAATTTATCGCATGGATCCTTCCAGTATTCGCTTTCAGGAACTTTTGCTAACATTCAACCAATAATAAAGTTAAGCTAACAGTACGCAATAACACAGCCACAGCTGACCGGTCACACAAACAAAGGAAAGATCCATGCCATAAACAAAGCGACTGACAAACAAGCAACGATCACTTCGGATCGTTGAAATTGAAAAAGAAAACCGTGACGTCAGCACAATGATGTAGGCCGCCAGTGGCCAATCACCCTCCCGAAATTATTGGTAATCAGACTGGAGGGAGCCTCGTTTCGGAGGTAATAAAAGACCACAGCTGCGCCGCGGAATGTTTTGTCGCTCGCTAATCGCCTAGCACACATTTTCGACCGCTTGTACACCGCGTAATCCCGCTTTTCTCTGAGAAATTCGCTGTCGCGAAACCTCGCCGCCTTTGCCGTGCTAGCTTCTGTGCGCGCTCACGGCTTCGTGCCTTCGCTGGAAATACATTACGAATTCTGCTGTAAATACTTGTACATACATCCAGTGGTTTTGAGATTATGAACTTTATTGTTCTGTACTTGCTGTTACTTGCTTTTGTGGTTGTCTACTACATCGCGCTGTCTCGCGCAACCGCGTGCTCCCGAACATTTCTGGTCCTTCGAGCCGGATCCGACCGGCAACCGCTAATTCGGGAATGCTTCCTCAACGGACGACTGCAGCCATAAGCATGGATCAGAGCGCCTTGCTGAACGGTCAGCATGACATCCACAGGCGCATCGCCCACGCAATGACCAATTTACGGAAGCAAGGTGCAGACAACATTACCCTCGACGCTGTGAGAACTCGCATCCGCATTCTCGACGACCTGTGGGCCAAGTTTGAGTCAAACCACGATCTCATTCGGGTATGCTACAGAGATCTCTACACCGAGAGTGAGTACTACAAAACTGATTTTTTCGACACCGTCGAGAATGCGTACGTGCATCAGCACAGCTTACTCACCACCTGCGCAAACACTTTGAAAGCCGCGTCGCCCAAAGTGCCAGCCGGGCCGGAGCAAAGCAGCGAACACGCTCCCAAGACTTCGCTGCCGCGCATTCAATTACCGCATTTTTCGGGAACGTACGAGGAATGGCCGCCGTTTCGGGATCTCTTCCTGTCGGTCATCGGCGAGAATTCGTCGATCTCAAATATAGAGCGGTTCCACTACCTCCGATCTTGTCTGCAAGGGCCCGCTGAAAAATTAATACATTCATTGACCGTGACCGGAAATAACTACGACCGCGCTTGGGCGATATTGAGTACACATTACGAAAATAAGAAGAAGCTGATACGCTCCAACTTCGCCACGTTTACCGCCGTGGCGAAGATGAAAACCGCTATCGCCGATGGGCTCAGCCGCGTCCACAACGCCATCACATCCGCCGTCAACGCCCAAGAGAGCATCGGAAGACCCATCGACTCGCACGGCATGAACCTCTTTAACCACCTCGTCGTAGAATTATTTGACCCGCGGACGCGTCTGGAATGGGAATCCTCCTCAGGAGGCTCTGTCGAACCGCCGAATCACGACACGCTGATGAACTTCATCACCAAACGAATTCTCACTTTAAACGCCGCGTACCCGAAGAACATTGTCAACACCGCGAGTGAGCCATCACGGTCCGCGAAAACGCACATCGCGAAGCGCACGGAGCCTTCGCAGTGTCCGCTCTGCAACGGGGAGCACTCGCTCATGGGGTGCCGCGATTTCAAGGCCAAGCAGGCCAGTGAGAGAAAGACAGTGGCCGAGACAAACAAGCTATGCTTCAACTGTCTCGGCAACCATCCGGTGGCAAAGTGTCAGTCCACACGGAACTGCATGACGTGCAACTCGCGTCACCACACGATGCTCCACGACGCGTACGCTTCCGAGCCGAAACCCGCCGCTGAAGTCAGCGCGCTTTCCGCCGTCGGAAAGGCCGACGACCGCAAAGCGATCCTCCTCGCGACTGCGCGCGTGATCGTTGCCGACCGCCGCGGAGAGCCACACGAAGTTCGAGCTCTCATCGACCGAGGCTCCGAAGTGTCGATCGTGTCGGAGTCCCTGGTGCAGCGGCTGCGCCTGCCGCGATCGCGCACCCGAATGTCGATATTCGGTATCGGCGGCTCACAATCTGGATCCACACGGGGCAAGGTGTCGATGAGCCTCACGTCGACGACCACAGGAGCCACGCTCACCGCCGTCGCGTTCGTGCTTCCGCGTCTCTCCCTGTACCAGGGCTCAGCAATTAAGTGCAACACCACGTGGCCTCATCTTCAGGGGCTTCCACTCGCCGATCCTCGTTTCGCCGCCAACGACCCAGTCGAGCTGCTTCTGGGCGCTGAGGTGTGCTCGGCCATCCTGGAGGATGGTCTCCGCCGAGGAAAACCGCAAACGCCGATCGCGCAGAAAACCACCATGGGATGGATTCTGTCAAGGGGCTGCGGTGCGACCTCTTTTCTTGGTCACCGCAGCTCACTCCACGCTCACTTCTCTGTCGTCAAGCTCACCCCCGAGGAAGGGGAGTGCGAGCGACACTCCGTGCGCACCCACAAGCGCACACCCGCTGACCGGCACGTCGCCCGACTGCCGTTCTCTTCACCTCCGCAGAACCTCGCCGAGATCCGCAAACCCGCCGAAGACGAGAAAGCCCGTCATCCGCGCGACAGATACGTCGACGACGTCGTGACTGGAGAGGACACTGTCGACGACGCGATCGCCGTGCAAACCGAACACGGCACGGCGGGCGGGTGTCCGTTGCACAAGGGGGCCGCCAACTCTGAGGACCTTCCCGTCAGGATCCCTCAGGAACACCGTCTTCAACGCGCACTATACGTATGGAAAAACGACGGTCACTTCACTCTCGATCTCCGCGAGTACCCCGCACGACTGCTTGATCCGCTGGGGTGGCTCGCCCCCATCGCGATCGAAGCCAAGATCCACGGCCTCGCCAACGCATTCGAGCGAGGCTACGCCGCGGCCGTCTACCTCCGCGTCTCGAGGAACGGCTCCACACTTCACTTGCTCATGGCCAAGAGCAAGGCAGCTCCCATCCAGCAAGTGTCCCTCGCGCGACTTAAACTTTTCACTACCACATTGCTCACCAAGCTCCCGCGACTCGCTCGCGGCACGTTGAGTTTGTCCACAGCTCCAACCTTCTTCTGGTCAGACGCCCGCGTCGTGACCCTTCACTGGGTCAAGGGCCATGCATCCCGGTGGAAGACATCGTTTGTGCCCAACCGGGTGTCACTCGTCCAGCGGACTCGTCACGAGGCTCAGTTCCCGGACGAGCCAACCCGGCCAACTGCGCTTCCCAGGGGTTCGCTCCCAGCGAGCTGATCAGCAATCCCTTGAGATAGACGGGCCTAACGTGGCTACAGGAGAACCGAACCTGGTGGCCGGACGAGAGCGACGAGATTCCCGACGCCGAGCTGTCTGAGCGGAAAGTCGTCGTGCAATCCGCCGTCGGGAGGATCAAAACGGAGCCTTACACTCTCCGTCGATTCTCCTCGCTGCACCGTTGTTTTTCTGTCCGGCTTCTCGTGTACATTTCAGTTCGTCTTCTCTTGTATATTTCTGTCCGTTTGCTTGCGTTATTAAATGTCCTTTATCGCGTTGTCGTGTCAGTTCGCATCGTTCGCTTCTACCGGCCACACTTTGTCATTTGTGCCATGGCCTTCTGCCACCTACCCCTTCGTTCACGGTGCACTGCTCTCTTCCCCTCTCACTGCACTCACGTTAACGCGGTAATTCACTTGCGGACTTACTCGCGTTTTCGCGAATCAACTTACGCACGAATTCACGCTCGCGACGATACACGCGATCACCACGTGCTTCGCGCGTCGTCGCTCTCCGCCGTCGCGCCGTCGCTCGCGTGAGCCTCGATCCATCGCGGCCATCGAAAATATCTTAAAGCCGCTGTCGCGACACCAGCCGCCGCCGACGGATGCGTGAGCCCACCGACACTCTATGTCACTCAATTGTCTTGTCGGCCTTCCGCCTGTATTTCCTCTCGTTCACCTTGCGTAAGCGTCTTTATCGGCCCTCTGCCAATGCTAAATTCACTTAACCGCTCATTTCGGCCCCCCGCCTCAATGTAATTTTCTGTGCGATACACTATTTCACTTTACACATATCACGAAACTCTTCACGTTACCTATATCGCGAATGTTTATGCGTCTCGCTCAAAATCACCGCGTGTTGTGACACTGCGCAGCCGCACCACGCCGCCATAGCTCGCCGGCACCACGCGCCGGAATCGCGATCATTGCAAATCGATTGAAAATCGATATCTTCCGCCGCAACTTCCGTCGCACAATCGAGTGCACCGTCTTGTTTCGTCACGCTTGACGAGGCGGGCGGGACGCTAACATTCAACCAATAATAAAGTTAAGCTAACAGTACGCAATAACACAGCCACAGCTGACCGGTCACACAAACAAAGGAAAGATCCATGCCATAAACAAAGCGACTGACAAACAAGCAACGATCACTTCGGATCGTTGAAATTGAAAAGGAAAACCGTGACGTCAGCACAATGACGTAGGCCGCCAGTGGCCAATCACCCTCCCGAAATTATTGGTAATCAGACTGGAGGGAGCCTCGTTTCGGAGGTAATAAAAGACCACAGCTGCGCCGCGGAATGTCTTGTCGCTCGCTAATTGCCTAGCACACATTTTCGACCGCTTGTACAGTCGCGGTCATTAATGCCTTCCACCTGAAGTCAGTCGCGTTCGGGGGCAGATAGTAGCTGAACGCGTCGCGTCTAGCGCTATTCGTGCTTCATGACTGTTGGGTCGGTAACGTCGTGGAGCACGGTCGACCGTGTCGTGGAGAATGAGAAAGCTGTCAGTTTGACAGCTGTGTGTTTGCGGAAGAGAGGTTAAGAACCACGAGGGATCGTCAGAAATATAAGGAGAGTATAAGAAATACAAGAACATGTTAATTATTTGAATGTTAATTATTTGAATGGTAAATAATTATTATACGACAAATTTATATTGATATATATATATATATATATATAATATATCAAGATAGTAGATAGTAGATATATATATATATATATATATATATATATATATATATATACATAATTTCAGTTATCGCAGCTGAGGCATTAACAAAGATTATTGGCCGTATCGAGCCTTCCAGAGAATCGGAGTCATACGAATAGGAAAAGAAGAAGAAGAAGAAGAAGAAGAAAATTAGCTGGGACAGAGAAATGAAGAAAACAACGATGACTATGAGAAAGGTAGAGATGATGGTCAATGGAGGAAGAGATGCAGTAAGATGATTTAATTTATATTATTTAAGAAATTATTACATTATTAGTAATTTCAAAATACGATTGCAGAACACCAGTGGGAAATATCAGCGTCAGACGATCTGCGCTAAGCTTGCCATGCGGCATACTCGCCACGGACTCTGATCAGTCTGATCCATCGTCACCATGTGTCCTCGCGGTAATCTCCGTCGCTCTTTCGTTGATAATTCATCGTTCACCACCTACACGAGGAATTTGGGATACACCAAAGTCATGGTAGGCAAATAAATTGCAGAGAAATAGGTAGTGAAAATATGTTTCGTTTCCGCGATAAAATCTCACTCTCTAATGAATTAGCATGCACAAACTGAAGTAGTATTGTGTGTGTAGAACATAACTAATAAGATTAACTTTTGTTTAGAAAATGTTTATAAGTTTTTTGATTGATTTGATATTATAATTGTTAAAAAAGTTCACAAACTAATAATCCTGAAATAGCAAGTGATTATAGTTGTTATCGTTCACGTTGGATAAATATGTGGGCTTTTAATAGAATTATAATTTCTTACAGAGCATCGTCGAGCAAATGGTTCATCACATCTCCGAGGAGAATCCTGAATGGACAGTTGCAGAGAGATCGGCGTGGATTGACAGTCTCCAGGTCTTCGGTTTCAGCAGGGCTATTGAAGTCTTCGGCTTAAATCACTTTAAAAAGAGTTGCGCCAAGATATCGAAAGGCTTTAATTGCGTTCTCGCGAATTATGTTTCCCCACACAGCACAGTTTCTAAATCCGAAATTGCTTTCTCTCTGTTTGCATCGTGCATCGCGCATCGTGTTTCGCGAGCAAATCTCTCTTCTCAAAATAATGTTAAGTAAATTGTTGAAATACTGTTAAATACTACTGTTAAATAAATTCTGACAAAAGAAAAAATCTTAAAAAGCGTGTTTATTTTCTTAGAACATTTTCCATGTTACGTAAAACTATTTAGTAAAGAAACAGTATAGACTAAACAAAAATTGTATGTATTATTGTTCTTATTTTTGTTTTTATATGGTTGGTGAATAAACTTTATAAAAATGGAGATTTTGTCCTACAATTGATAGAATAAATTACTGCCAAGAACGGATAACATATTTAATATCATTCTACAGTGCGAATAATAAATTTACCAAATAGATTTTTCATAAATTAAATTAACATTTAGTCAACTTTTTCATTAGTCAAATAAAAAAATACCATCGTTTTTTTTACATATTTATTTCAACCTAGAGAATATGTTTCTTATATCTATGTAAGAAGACAATAAAATAAACTACTAGCATTACAGAGATCTATTAAATATAAAAATATAAGTGCTCTCTCTCTCTCTCTAATATAATATAATATTTTACTTATACAGATTATTAATATATTAGACTATTAATAAAGAATGTATTACATTTCAGACAAGTTATCGGATTTTATAAATTGGGAACAAATGGAACAGTTATCACAGAAACAGTAGGATGCAGTAAGAAGACAGTATCATTGTGGATTCGGAAATATGAAGAAGCAGGCTCTAATGTGTTAAAAGATCATAGGAAAAATAATGCAAGACCAAAAAAAACTACAGCTCATCAAGATAAAGAAATCGTCCAGTTGGTTGACGCAAATCCCTTCAAACCTGCTGCAACAGTTTTACAAAACGAAAATTATCCAATCTCGGAAAGAACAGTGAGACGTCGCTTAAAAGCAGCTAAAGTTCGTTCGCATATACCAGCGAAAAAAATTGCACTCACAGAAAATCATCGAAATCAAAGAGTGCAATTTGCTAATCGGTACTTAAATACTCCGCAAGAAGAATGGAATACGGTAATATGGATGGACGAAAAAGTATTTTCTTCGAGTGAAGATGGAAGATACAGAGTGTGGCGACCGGACGGAGAACGCCTGAATCCAAAATACGTGCTCCCCAATCAAAATAGTGGAAGAATTACATTAGGATTTTGGGGGAGCATGACATCCTTAGGATTAATGGATATTGTAGAAATTACACCACACATGAATGCAGAAGAATATGTGGGAATTTTGGAGGAAGTCCTGAAACCTTCTGCCAGACGAATATTTCCTGAAGAACAATACCCGATAATTAAGATCGTGCAAGACAATAGTGCTGTGCACACTTCAAGAATGGTCCGAAGATGATTTGAAGCGAATCCCGATTTTCAACCAATACCATGGCCTGCAAAATCACCCGATCTAAATCCAATCGAGAACGTTTGGGGCAGAATGCAAACATCATGGATAGCTGGTGAATTAAGAACTAAAGAAGCATTAGGAAATCATGTTCAACAAGTATGGAACGAGTTAACATTGAATGTTGTTTTTACGCAAAATTTAGTGACTTCAATATATATATCAAGACGGCTGCAATTGATCATCAAAAATGATGAATTGTGGCATCCTACCATCCGTGGTAGCGACGAGCAGTATAGCACCATCCATCTGAGCTATTTCTGTGATCATGTTTTTGATGTAATCGGCACGACCCGGGCAATCTGTGTGTCAAAATTTTCCATTAGTTCAAAGTAGTCAATTAGCTCTTATTTGCAAGGTAGTCATAGTCAATCATCCTGTAAACAAAAGAAATATCTTTGGTAACAGCTGCTGTTAGAGTGGTTTTGCCATGATAATTAATAGTTCTAAGAACTTCTTCTAATAAAGTATAATTTCTGAAAAAGAGAAAAAATTCTAATATTAAATTATTATTATTATTATCACTTTTAAATTGTTATAAAATTCATACTTACCAGTATGGAATCCAGAATCCATCCTTGTCGATGACCATTTGAAGTCGTCTCGACATTAAATTCACTAAATTTTGCGTATAATCAGCATTCAATGCCAACTCGTTCCATACTTGATGAACATGATTTCTTAATGCTTCTCTAGTTCTCAATTCACCAGCTATCCATGATTTTTGCATTCTGCCCCAAACGTTCTCGATTGGATTTAGATCGGGTGATTTTGCAGGCCATGGTATTGGTTGAAAATCGGGATTTGCTTCAAACCATCTTCGGACCATTCTTGAAGTGTGCACAGCACTATTGTCTTGCACGATCTTAATTATCGGGTATTGTTCTTCAGGAAATATTCGTCTGGCAGAAGGTTTCAGGACTTCCTCCAAAATTCCCACATATTCTTCTGCATTCATGTGTGGTGTAATTTCTACAATATCCATTAATCCTAAGGATGTCATGCTCCCCCAAAATCCTAATGTAATTCTTCCACTATTTTGATTGGGGAGCACGTATTTTGGATTCAGGCGTTCTCCGTCCGGTCGCCACACTCTGTATCTTCCATCTTCACTCGAAGAAAATACTTTTTCGTCCATCCATATTACCGTATTCCATTCTTCTTGCGGAGTATTTAAGTACCGATTAGCAAATTGCACTCTTTGATTTCGATGATTTTCTGTGAGTGCAATTTTTTTCGCTGGTATATGCGAACGAACTTTAGCTGCTTTTAAGCGACGTCTCACTGTTCTTTCCGAGATTGGATAATTTTCGTTTTGTAAAACTGTTGCAGCAGGTTTGAAGGGATTTGCGTCAACCAACTGGACGATTTCTTCATCTTGATGAGCTGTAGTTTTTTTTGGTCTTGCATTATTTTTCCTATGATCTTTTAACACATTAGAGCCTGCTTCTTCATATTTCCGAATCCACAATGATACTGTCTTCTTACTGCATCCTACTGTTTCTGCGATAACTGTTCTATTTGTTCCTGATTGATAAAGTCCGATAATACGTCCCCTATTTGCTTCCGATAAATTAGCGTAAATATTACGTTGCATCCTGATCCGTATGGCCGACCATGATTAAACAAATGAATAACTGTTTCACACATGTTAACAAATGAATATAACCGCGCGTAAAACGAACATATATACCTACATCTAATAATATAAATATATCTACGAAATATGATGCACTCTTTATTAATAGTCTAATATATTAATAATCTGTATAAGTAAAATATTATATTATATTAGAGAGAGAGAGAGCACTTATATTTTTATATTTAATAGATCTCTGTAATGCTAGTAGTTTATTTTATTGTCTTCTTACATAGATATAAGAAACATATTCTCTAGGTTGAAATAAATATGTAATAAAAACGATGGTATTTTTTTATTTGACTAATGAAAAAGTTGACTAAATGTTAATTTAATTTATGAGAAATCTATTTGGTAAATTTATTATTCGCACTGTAGAATGATATTAAATATGTTATCCGTTCTTGGCAGTAATTTATTCTATCAATTGTAGGACAAAATCTCCATTTTTATAAAGTTTATTCACCAACCATATAAAAACAAAAATAAGAACAATAATACATACAATTTTTGTTTAGTCTATACTGTTTCTTTACTAAATAGTTTTACGTAACATGGAAAATGTTCTAAGAAAATAAACACGCTTTTTAAGATTTTTTCTTTTGTCAGAATTTATTTAACAGTAGTATTTAACAGTATTTCAACAATTTACTTAACATTATTTTGAGAAGAGAGATTTGCTCGCGAAACACGATGAGCGATGCACGATGCAAACAGAGAGAAAGCAATTTCGGATTTAGAAACTGTGCTGTGTGGGGAAACATAATTCGCGAGAACGCAATTAAAGCCTTTCGATATCTTGGCGCAACTCTTTTTAAAGTGATTTAAGCCGAAGACTTCAATAGCCCTGCTGAAACCGAAGACCTGGAGACTGTCAATCCACGCCGATCTCTCTGCAACTGTCCATTCAGGATTCTCCTCGGAGATGTGATGAACCATTTGCTCGACGATGCTCTGTAAGAAATTATAATTCTATTAAAAGCCCACATATTTATCCAACGTGAACGATAACAACTATAATCACTTGCTATTTCAGAATTATTAGTTTGTGAACTTTTTTAACAATTATAATATCAAATCAATCAAAAAACTTATAAACATTTTCTAAACAAAAGTTAATCTTATTAGTTATGTTCTACACACACAATACTACTTCAGTTTATGCATGCTAATTCATTAGAGAGTGAGATTTTATCGCGGAAACGAAACATATTTTCACTACCTATTTCTCTGCAATTTATTTGCCTACCATGACTTTGGTGTATCCCAAATTCCTCGTGTAGGTGGTGAACGATGAATTATCAACGAAAGAGCGACGGAGATTACCGCGAGGACACATGGTGACGATGGATCAGACTGATCAGAGTCCGTGGCGAGTATGCCGCATGGCAAGCTTAGCGCAGATCGTCTGACGCTGATATTTCCCACTGGTGTTCTGCAATCGTATTTTGAAATTACTAATAATGTAATAATTTCTTAAATAATATAAATTAAATCATCTTACTGCATCTCTTCCTCCATTGACCATCATCTCTACCTTTCTCATAGTCATCGTTGTTTTCTTCATTTCTCTGTCCCAGCTAATTTTCTTCTTCTTCTTCTTCTTCTTCTTTTCCTATTCGTATGACTCCGATTCTCTGGAAGGCTCGATACGGCCAATAATCTTTGTTAATGCCTCAGCTGCGATAACTGAAATTATGTATATACCGGGTGAATCTTAATGGATGCACCAACTTTTTACCATAGGAGATGAGTTACCGACCGCAACTGTAATGAACCGAACGATCTATAGGTGACACCAGCTTAAATCGACCGCTTCGATCGACGAGTCCGAGGTGATGTACAGGCAAGTTAAAAACTGTGAATCAAATAACGTATATCGTATGTACATACTTTTCTAATATATCCAACTGTCTTACGCATTTTTCTTTTTACATATAATTTTATTTAATAACACGATTTCTTATTATTCTCCATCTATGCGCAACGTATTTACCGCATGTACTACGTTTACGCGAGCGTTACTTTTGTAGTAACTTACGACAATTCACTCGTTTACGCAGAGTAAATTATCGTAAGTTACTACAAAATTTCCTTTACGCGAAGGAATTATCGAAAGTTACTACAGAAGTAACGCTCGCGTAAACGTAGTAATATAGTACGGGATCCGGCCGCGTGATTTATACGTTTATCTGTTATTTTATCGAAATGCGATTTTAATGGATGATTACATATCAGGTCATACATCGCGGCCGGTGTGCCTAGCAAAATCTTGCCGCAAGTACCCTCAATTAGAGCTGTTTTAATTAAATTTTTTAAGACAACTTTGTTCATTTGTTTGCGAAGTAAATGAAGCGTCATCTGAAAGAGAGTGATCTAAAAAACTTGAAAAAAATAGGTTCCCACCTCTCAGTCTGCCGCAACCTCCTGGCAGCCAGATGCAAACAGGTTCTTTTTTGTTAATTATCAACGTTCATCGTGTATCGAGACAATTTTTACACAAATTGAAGCTAAATTTTTCCTCTACACGATGGAATATGGTTGCCTGCGTAAAAGCTGCCGCAACTAGTGGTTGCCAGCATTTGAATGACTCGTTCTCGCCTGCGCGAACTCTTCAATCTTACAATGTGTTACAATGGAATAATCACAGCAATTTCCTTGCATTTCTTTAATATTACAATAGTTCCTAAACAAGTTTTCAAAAATTCCTTTTATAAATAAATTCCGCCGCTCATTTGTCTTCCGACTCGTCTGAACTCGCAACATCATACTCCAAATCATCAGAATTATCATTCGCGTTTTCAGATCTTTCATTCATCGACACGCGCAATTTTTGTAAATTCGATGTGGCAAAATGCTACAGATCCGTGTTGTATTAAATTACGCGCTGAAGATTGCGGTTGGTTATTAGATGGTTTTTTGAAGCCAACGTGGTTCGTTGGGTACCCAACGCCGTTGAAAGTCGAAGATGTATTGCGCGTGTCGATGAATGAAAGTTCTGAAAACGCGAATGATAATTCTGATGATTTGGAGTATGATGTTGCGAGTTCAGACGAGTCGGAAGACGAATGAGCGGCGGAATTTATTTATAAAAGGAATTTTTGAAAACTTGTTTAGGAACTATTGTAATATTAAAGAAATGCAAGGAAATTGCTGTGATTATTCCATTGTAACACATTGTAAGATTGAAGAGCTCGCGCAGGCAAGAGCGAGTCATTCAAATGCTGGCAACCACTAGTTGCGGCAGCTTTTACGCAGGCAACCATATTCCATCGTGTAGAGGAAAAATTTAGCTTCAATTTGTGTAAAAATTGTCTCGATACACGATGAACGTTGATAATTAACAAAAAAAACCTTTTTGCATCTGGCTGCCAGGAGGTTGCGGCAGACTGAGAGGTGGGAACCTATTTTTTTCAAGTTTTTTAGATCACTCTCTTTCAGATGACGCTTCATTTACTTCGCAAACAAATGAACGAAGTTGTCTTAAAAAATTTAATTAAAACAGCTCTAATTGAGGGTACTTGCGGCAAGATTTTGCTAGGCACACCGGCCGCGATGTATGACCTGATATGTAATCTTCCATTAAAATCGCATTTCGATAAAATAACAGATAAACGTATAAATCACGCGGCCGAATCCCGTACTATATTACTACGTTTACGCGAGCGTTACTTCTGTAGTAACTTTCGATAATTCCTTCGCGTAAAGGAAATTTTGTAGTAACTTACGATAATTTACTCTGCGTAAACGAGTGAATTATCGTAAGTTACTACAAAAGTAACGCTCGCGTAAACGTAGTACATGCGGTAAATACGTTGCGCATAGATGGAGAATAATAAGAAATCGTGTTATTAAATAAAATTATATGTAAAAAAAAAATGCGTAAGACAGTTGGATATATTAGAAAAATATGTACATACGATATACGTTATTTGATTCACAGTTTTTAACTTGCCTGTACATCACTTCGGACTCGTCGATCGAAGCGGTCGATTCAAGCTGGTGTCACCTATGGATCGTTCGGTTCATTACAGTTGCGGTCGGTAACTCATCTCCTATGGTAAAAAGTTGGTGCATCCATTAAGATTCACCCGGTATATATATATATATATATATATATATATATATATATCAATATAAATTTGTCGTATAATAATTATTTACCATTCAAATAATTAACATTCAAATAATTAACATGTTCTTGTATTTCTTATACTCTCCTTCTACTTCTGACGATCCCTCGTGGTTCTTAACCTCTCTTCCGCAAACACACAGCTGTCAAACTGACAGCTTTCTCATTCTCCACGACACGGTCGACCGTGCTCCACGACGTTACCGACCCAACAGTCATGAAGCACGAATAGCGCTAGACGCGACGCGTTCAGCTACTATCTGCCCCCGAACGCGACTGACTTCAGGTGGAAGGCATTAATGACCGCGACTGTACACCGCGTAATCCCGCTTTTCTCTGAAAAATTCGCTGTCGCGAAACCTCGCCGCCTTTGCCGTGCTAGCTTCTGTGCGCGCTCACGGCTTCGTGCCTTCGCTGGAAATACATTACGAATTCTGCTGTAAATACTTGTACATACATCCAGTGGTTTTGAGATTATAAACTTTATTGTTCTGTACTTGCTGTTACTTGCTTTTGTGGTTGTCTACTACCTCGCGCTGTCTCGCGCAACCGCGTGCTTTCGAACATTTCTAAGCTAAAAATAACTACATGCGTCCATACATTAAAAAGCAAAGAAAAATTACTTACAAGCTTTGTGCGTTATGCGGTGATAAAACATAGTCAATTATTAAAATGTAAAAAGTAAAATTGATTGTGTCGAGGAAGCACGTCTGCACGCCTCAGTTACAAGAAACACTATGAGCAATATCTAATAAACAATAATAGTTTATGACAAATAGAGGTTGGTTATGTAGCCGCTATTATTTTGTCGTATATTGCCGTCAGATTCTCTGTGTCTTTTTGAAGGTTGATAGTATGATTGTGTTTTTTAATTAAAAACATCTCGGCGATTTCTCTCTTTTTAACGTGTTTTTCTTTGTGTAAAATTTTTGTACCAGACCAATTAAACCCATGGTTTAATTCAAGCCGATGCTTGCTTATCACTGAGTGATTGCTGGCATGCTTCTTTATGTCGGACTTATGTTCCTTGATTCGAGTTTCAAGATGTCTTTTCGTTTGTCCGATATACGTCGCGTCGCAGTCTAAACAGTCGATTTTATAAACCAATTCCGTCTGTTTCATGTCATCCAGTCTGTCCTTTCCCCTTCTAATCACATTACTGAGCTTCTTTGGTACAGTATACACGACATCAAAGCCGCGGTTGTTTAAAATATTACGGATACTTTCGCTGTAATTTTTTATATAAGGGATGGTTATAAAATTTTTCATATTGTCGGTGTTATTATTTGCATCAGATGTGAACTCGCGATATTTAATCTCTTTCAATCGTTGACTTATGCACTTATTGATAACTTGTGTCGGGTAACAATTATTTTCCAAAATTTCTTTACAATTTTAATGTTAGTCCTATGGAACCTTTTATCAGACAGTAAGACCGCACGATCCACCAGACCAGTAATCACATTCCTTTTGTAGTTTTCAGGATGATTTAAGAAATAATTAATGTACCGTCTAGAAAAAGTTGATTTTCGATACCAATTTGTAATTAGTGTGTTACCATTTCTGAGGACAGTTGTGTCTAACAATAAGAAATTCAGCTTATTATTATTTTCAATTTCATAGATAAATTTAAGTCGTGGGTGATAGCTATTAAACAAATTAAGTACTTTGTTAATGTTCGTTCTTGGAATAATTGCAAATATATCGTCAATATATCTGAAGAATGTGGAGATTTTAAATTTTAAGCCTGATCTACAATGTGTTTTTTGCTTCCTGTTTTCTGCTCTTAACCTCTTTGCGACTATCTCGTATTTCGCAATTCCGTCGCGTAACGCGATGTTTTTTGTTCTCTGTCGCCCAAGATAAAAATTGACAAACTTCAGAAGAGACAAGAAACATCACGCTACGCGACGGAATTGCGAAATACGAGATACTCGCAAAGAGGTTAAGAGCAGAAAACAGAAAGCAAAGAGCACATTGTAGATCAGCCTTTAGAGTGCTGAGGCAGAATGTTTCTAAGTTATCCATGAATATGTCAGCAAGTATGGGGGAGAGTGGAGAACCCATAGAGCTGCCGAAGATCTGCTCATAAATCTGTCCGTCAAACATGAAACTAGTGGAATTCAAAATTAATTCTATGGCATGTAGGAACTGCGGTAGGCTAAATGTGGTCAACTGTGAGATATAATTCCATCTTTTTTCAATACCAGTAGGTATACTATAGGGGGTTCGACCCTGCGGGGCAATTTACGGCGGGTCGGGGGCAGGAAGCGGAACGCGTGGGGACCGCCGTAAGCGGTGGGCGAGGGGATGGCGTCTGCAGACGGGTGCCGCCCCTCCGCTGCTTTTCGGGTAGAGATAAGGGGGCCGCGAGGGGCGCCACTTCGAATTTCCCCTCTCGCGCTTTTCAGAGGTGGCGGAGCGCGAGGGGCGCGCGACGGAGGCGCCTCTCCGCGGTTTCGCGGATAGATCCCGTCACGACGACGGTGCGTCGGTAATCGATCGTCGGCGTCGTCGTTCATATTAACATTTACCGCCAAACATTGTCGTCGTCGGAGATCGTCTCTCCGTTTCTTCACGCCGCCGACACGCGCGAGACACGTGATCGCGGTTATCTCTTAAAATTATTCCAGGAAACGTGGCGCGGTTATCTGCTGCCCTATTGACCCCGTACATCCGCCGAGCGATAAGTGCGAGACAACGCGAATCCTCGCGCAATTTTATATTTTAACATTTACCGCTAAACATCGTCGTCGTCGGAGATCGTCTCCGTTTTTTCACGCCGCCGACACGCGCGAGACGCGTGTTCGCGGTTATTTCTCAAAGTTATTCTAGGAAACGCGGCGCGATTATCTGCTGCCCTATTAACCCTGTACATCCGCCGTCGAATCGTTATCGGGGATCGCCCGGTTCTCGCGGGCACTATATAAGCGCGAGAGAACGCTAATCCTCGCGCAATTAGATTGTCAGTTTGAAGTTTGTGGCGATTAAAAATAAAAAATGTTGGAGGAGGATCGCCATCTCGTCGAACTCGCGACTGATGTCGACTCGTCGGACGCGTATCGCGAGTGGGAACGACGGTGCGAAGAGCGTCTCGCGTCTCTGCGAGAGAGATGCCGAGAAAAACCTCGCCCGACGTACACCGGAACGTTGAACTTTCTTATCGCTCGAGTGGCTCGATTGGAAGAAGCGAGAAACGCTCTGCGTCAATGTTTCGCGCAGGTGGGCGCCGGTCACGGCGAACCGAGCAGAGGATTTTCTTAGACGAAGATTGAGACGGCTTTCGACAGTCGTGTACTGACCGGTGCGGTGATAAACTCGAATCATGTCGATCCTCGACTATTTCTCGAGGACGCGAGGGACACGGTGCTCGAACAAGTGCGCGTCAATCATGAGAGACACGCATGCCTGAAGGTCAACACAGTTTTCAATGGCGAGTTCGTCGCGGGAGCTCAAACCGCCGTCAAAAGCGTCGCCACGAGAAATCGTCAGCTCTTTCTAACGTCAGATTTGCGAGAATGGTACGACAGAGACGTGATCGATGCCACTCTGGCGGGTCTGGATGAGTTTCAGGAACGCGACAGTGGCTGGGCATTGTCGCGTATATTAAACCTGATGGTGAACGTGAACAAGTGCAATCCCATGCACGCCGGATGTTGGGTGGAAATACCGCGATGGATAAAGTTGAAGAGAGCGGTGATCAACGTGCGTTCGAACGACAACGCGTGTTTCGCGTGGGCGGTAATCTCCGCTCTGTATCCCGTTGAAAGGCACACGGACAGGTGTAGCTCGTACCCTCACTATTCAACGCAATTGAATCTCGACGGAATCTAGTTTCCTATGACTCTGAAGCAAATTTCGAGGTTCGAACGACTCAACGACGTGTCCGTCAACGTTTTCACTACTTGTCGGAGGGAACGGAACGACAACAAGATCGTTCCTTTGCGGCTGACCGACGATAAGAAGGACAGTCACGTCAATCTGTTGTATCTGTTGGATTCACGAAACAACTCGAACGTCGGTCATTTCGCGTGGATAAAGAATCTGTCGCGATTGGTGGGGTCTCAGTTGAACAGGAGTAAGAACATGACGTACATATGCGATCGGTAGGTATAAAAAAAGGAGTCGTGCGAATCAGATGTATGTGGAATAAAAAAATCGTACATATTTTTTTCAGATGCCTACACTACTTTCACTCGAGCGAGAAATTGTCCGTTCACAGCGTCGACTGCGGAAAGATGAACGACTGCGCCATCGTTCTTCCGAACGACGACGACAAATGGCTGTTTTTTCGCGATCACAGTAGGAAGGAGCGACTTCCCTTCATGGTGTACGCCGATCTGGAATGCGTGTTGGAGAAAGAAGAGATAGACAACGATAACGTCAAGAGATACGCCTATCAGCATCACAGAGCGTTCAGCGTGGGATACTACCTGTGCAGCGCGTACGACGAGATCGCACCCGCGTACAGATTTCGTCGCGGCGAGGACTGCGTGTCGTGGTTTGTCAACGAGCTCAACGTTATCGCGCATCGCGCGAAGGAGATACTCATGACGAACGTGACCATGGCGGAGCTCACGCTGGACGAGACACGAAATTTTTGGAGCGCGACGAGCTGCCACATATGCGAGAGACCGTTCGAATCGGAGGATCAACGCGTGCGCGATCACTGTCACTTGACCGGACGTTACAGAGGTCCCGCGCATCCGCGCTGCAATCTAAATTATAGAGACTCGTACGTTATTCCTGTGTTCTTTCACAATTTGTCCGGTTACGATGCCCACTTTATTATCAAGGATATGGCTAACAACTTCGAGGGTGGCATTAATTTATTACAGCTCACCAAAGAGACGTACATATCGTTCACGAAGAATGTGAGGGAAGGCGTTAACTGGGGAAACTGCACAAAGTTGCGATTCGTGGATTCGTTCAAATTTCTCAGCACCAGCCTCGAGAAATTGGCATCGTATCTCGATAGGGACAAGCTGAAAATCATGCGTTCGGAATTTTCAGAACTGAGCGAAAGCGATTTCGACCTGGTCACGCGTAAAGGCGTATTTCCGTACGAGTACGTCGACGGCTTCGATAAGTTGCTGGTGACGGAATTACCGCCGCGCGAGTTCGTTGACCGGCGAGACCGCGACCGAGAGCGATTACGAGCACGCGCGGAACGTCTGGCGTTGTTTTCGCGTGGGAAATCTCGGCCAGTACAGCGAACTGTATCTTAAAACGGACGTGCTTCTCCTAGCGGATATCTTCAAAAATTTTCGCGACACCTGTATCGACACTTACGGAGTGGATCCCGCGCATTACTACACCCTACCGGGATACACGTGGGACGCAATGCTGAAGTACACGGGGGTGCGATTCGAATTGCTCACCGATATCGACATGGTAATGTTCGTGGAGCGCGGTATCCGCGGCGGTCTGAGTCAATACTCCAACAGATACGCGCGAGCCAACAACAAATACATGCGATCGCACGACTCTTCGCAACCGTCGACGTATCTCATGTACTTTGATGTGAACAATCTGTACGGTTGGGCGATGTGCGAACCTTTGCCGTACGCGGAGTTTCAATAGGTCGACGACGCGGAGAGTCTCGACGTAATGTCCGTGACGTTGGACTTCGCTATCGGTTACATCTTGGAGGTCGACCTTGCATATCCGCGTAAACTCCACGACGCTCACGCTGACCTTCCGTTCTGCCCGACGCGCGATAAGCCTCCCAGAAAACGGTGCGATAAACTCCTCGCCACTCTGCGCGATAAGTCGCGCTACGTGCTGCACTACCGTAATCTACAGTAATGCGTGCGATACGGATTGCGCGTCACGAGGATTCACCGCGCGCTGCGATTCATGCAATCTCTGTGGCTTCGCGGATACATAGAGCTCAATACGGGATTCAGAGCTCGCGCCAGCAACGATTTCGAGAGAGAAATGTACAAATTAATGAACAACGCGGTATTCGGCAAGACCATGGAAAACGTGCGAGATCACGTCGACGTGCGTCTCGTGACGCGTTGGGATGGGAGATACGGCGCGGAGGCGATGGTCGCGAAACCGAATTTTCACAGTCGAACCGTCTTCGCGCAGGATTTGATCGCCGTCGAGTTGCGCAGGCTCGAGGTGAGGTTGAACAAACCCATCTACGTCGGTATGTGCATTCTCGAGATATCCAAGACGCGCGTCTACGATTTTTATTACGATTACATAGTGCCGCTGCATCGCGAAAGGTGTAAGATAATGTACACGGACACCGACAGTCTCATATATTTTCTCGAGTGCGACGACGCGTACGAGGATATGAAACGCGACATCGCGAGATTCGACACGAGCGGCTACCCCGAGAACAACGCGTACCGCATGCCGCGCGTCAACAAGAAGATACCCGATTTGATGAAGGACGAGAACGACGGCACGGTCATGACGGAATTCGTTGGACTGAGGTCGAAAATGTACGCCTTGAGGGTCGAGGGAAAGAGCGACACGAAGAAAATAAAGGGCATCAAGAGAAACGTGGTCGCAAGAACGATAACATTCGACGATTACATGCGTTGTCTGAACGACGCGATAGAGCAGTCTAGGCGTCAGTCGTGCATTCGATCGGCGTTACACAAGGTGTACACCGTGTCTGAGTTGAAGCTCGCTCTCAGCCCGTACGACGACAAGCGATATGTCGTTTCCGACTCGTACGACACTCTACCGTTGGGGGCATTACAAGATACCGTCGTGAAGAGGGCCTTTTTTTCTTATCAATATTATATATATATATATTTTTTTAGCAATAAAGTATACAATGGGTTTTATGGGTTAGATTTATACGCGCGATCGTGGAAAAACAGGAATGTTTAAACTGTCTAGTCCTACAAACGTTGATTTTATATAGTAAAAAATAGCACTTTACAGCCTTTTTTCTGTGTAGGGAGCTAAAGTTTCTAGATAGTTTTTAAAACTTATATTAAGAAAGAAAGAAATATCGCTATCACTATTAAGGAATACATATCTTTTAAGCTTACATTAAGGCGAACAAAAAATGTACTATGTAGAAAAAAAATACATTAATTTTTTTTGTTAACTACAACACGGCTGTCTTATTTATCCATGAGTCATTCTCAGCCACTTCACGTATTTAAGTTAAAGTACATTTAAAAAATATCTGGACTGTGGTAAATTAAAAAAACGTCATGTCTATAATACAATAAAATTTCTCGAGAAACACCCAGCGTTACAGAATGTCGAGACGCGCGCGACGTTCTGCCCACCAATCGTGTAACTTGCACACGTTCTCCATGGCACAGTTCTTCGCGTGGCGTCCGCATAGGAAAGATCGGATCGAGGGTCTCCAGTCGACCGATGTCCTCGTATTCGACGTCCATCGACTCGATTTTAACGTTGAATTCACCGACGGCGTCACCGAGAATCTCCTCCAACCATCCTTTCTTTTCAGCGCCCTTCACGTAGACGAGCTTGAGCGTCTCGCAGTTCAGCCCGTCGCACACGGCACGTCGGATGATCGTTCTCGCCCGAACGTAATTCACGTCTCCATCGTTCCATTTCAAACCATGATGATTCGCCGTCAACCAGCACGCCAGCGATTTTTCCGCTCTCGTTAGAAGATCCCACGCCAATGGCGCGCGAAACACGTGGTGAATCAGTTCTTTTCCGTTTCTGAGCACGGCCACTTCTTTAACTGTGAACTTTTCGCGGATAACGAATCCCTGCAGATCCACGAATATCGGTACGTCGCGGTCGACGGACATCGTCTCTCTGTGCGGCCAGTCGCTACCCCCACTCTGTTTGAACTTGTCGCTTATCGCGATTTCGTCAGACAAATAGTTCTTCTTCTGTTTTCCTTTACACGATTTTACGGACTATGTTAGTCAGCGGATTGTACTCGATCACGCGATCGTGGATGATGAGACAGTAGGCCGTCGTATTGGAATCTATATTGCGTTTGCAATCGAACATTATGCGAACGTCCACGGTGGCGCTTTTGACGGATTCGTTCTGACGAGAACAGTCGATCATCACAAACGGGCCCCATTTGTCGAATTCTTCCATCATTAGGAGCGCGTTCCCTCGCTCGCATCCGTAATACGACTTTCAAAATTTCGCGTACATCTCGTACAGTATGGCCGTTCTACGCTTCTCAAAATCCAAGTTCACATCGTCGTAGGGATAAAAATCTGAATTAAGGTACAGTTTTACATTGGTGAGATTACCATCATCGAACTCGGAGGCGTGTTTCAATAAGTTGTTGGACCTCCCGGTTTGCAGCGCGAAAATGACGTATCGCGGTTTCTCAAGCTGCGTCGCTGCTTTCACGGCCCACGAATGCTTGTTCGTGGTTTGCAGCAAAGGGTACTCGTACAGATCCCACGAGCGGAAGCCCATACTTAGGTATCGTCCGCTCTCCAACGTTCGTAAAAGAGACAATTTATTGACGTCGTTCAGCACCACGTGCGGCATTCGCCATTATACTTTCAACAGAGTAATCATAGGATTCTTGTGGCGTTCCGGTTTCGTGATGATGCAATTGGTGTCGTTTCGGGAACGTATCAGAATGAGTTCGTGTCGCGCGTTTATCACCACGCGTTTGTAATCCTTGCAAAAACCTAGGAGTACGTTAAGGGGTATGCAGAAATTGAAATCGCCGATTTTGAATCTCGAACGAGGTCCCACGTTTTCCTTGATCACAGTCCATCCTGCGTTTTGCAGCTTCCTGCTTCTCTCGGCGGTCAGCGACACGAAATTCTTGATCGAACTGGTTATTCCGACGTTTCTGTTCCTGTCGATCTCCACGCCGTTGAGTTCGTATCGAATCTCGTCGAACATAAACGCCACGCAATTGTTGTCCGTCGTCGTATCCGAATTCGTTTCCGGAACGTCGTCGTCGGAGAATACCCCCTCGATGTACAGAAAACTTTCGCGGGGTAGAGTGTACAGATCCTGCTGCTGTATCGGAATTCGTATTTCGTCGCCGTGCCCGAACGTGGTATTGGCATATGGATTATAAGTGTGAGTCTCGATCTTGACGATGCGATCGTCGAAGATCGGCTCACCTCCGATACTCAGGATGTCGGCCATGATCGTTCCTCACGACGAATCCCAGAGATAGTAAAAAAGCGACGTTCGCAACTCTCAGTCCGTTTTTCTTCTTTTCTCTCACAATCAGTCTACGCGTTTCTTTCGTCGGAGCGCCGAACGATAATGTTCGCGGTGCAATGGCGGATGTGGCTCTTGCGAACGACTCGTTCAAAACGAGCATCTTTCGTGCACGCACATATCCGTCCCCGATTTTTTTTTTATTTTATCTTCTGCAGCGCACGTGTAGTCGAACCGTTATCTCCTCCCCGCGGAAGTCGATCAATCGTCCGATTTGATCCACGACGCGCAACGTTATATCGGTGATACCCCGCGCGATGACCGGAAAGTAAATGATCTGCGTCGGAGTCTCCGACAGTTTATATCCCGGTGGAACGTTCGGCGCGAATTCGTGTATTGTGTGTGGCGGCTTGCCGTTGCTATAGGCTCCCGCGGTGACGTTGCATTCCACGCGAATGATATTCACGCGCATAATATTTACCGGTTCGTCGGACGCGTGCCATTTATTCGGCTCGAGTACGCGACGTGTCGAGAAACCTAACAAAGAGCCAACGTTGTTCGATTTGATGAAGTCAACTCTATAGGCGCACTTGATCTCGCTTCTCATGGTGTTCTCGTTAGCGCGCAGAATTATCGAGCGTTCGCTTTTCTCGCGGTCGTCATCGTTATCGTCCACGTATATGTAATCGTCTCTCTTCTTCTTCTCGCGTAATGTTTCGCTTATACCGTGCGAAGAAATCGTACGTTTCTCAGGTATTTATCTATAGCGTCCAATTCGTACGATCCTTCGGGAATAGCGATCACATCGTTGATGTCGAAGTAAAATCTATTGTTCGTGGAGTCAATGTTCGGTATCGTGTTGTACGTCTCGAAATTCGCGAGACCTATCTCGTATTCGCCGTCGCTCAGATCCAGAGCGGGAAAGTAGCTGGCTGAGAGGACGCTACTTCTTCCGGTTAGCGAGAGAGTCAGCGACATAGCGAGATTGTTTCTCCACTTTCTCATTGTCAGAGACGTTTCCAGACGACGTCTCGGAGGAACCGCAGACACAATTGACCGCAGATGCTCTGATCGAACGTCTGATACGAACGACGGTTGTACACGATATTCGCGTCACTCTCGAGATATCGTTCGAGTTTCCTCGGGGGTCGAAGATTCCAAAACTGTCAAAGTAGATCGCATTGTTGCTCCTCCTCGCATAGGCGACCCAGTACGTACCCGAGCCCTCCGCGTCGTCGAGATTCACGATTCCGCTCTCGTCGCAACGCACTTTCGTCGGCAACGCGTCGTGCATAAACACGCCCCTAAAAAAAGGTATGCGCGAAAGGCGCGCAGACCGATTCAATTGCTCGTTCGTCGTGACGCCGAACGTCGACAAATCGAGCGTCGTCGTCGTCGTTGTCAGTGTCTTTTTCGGCGAATTACTTTTTACCCGTTCTCGTTCGTCTTCTGCTCGTCACGCCACTACCGCGTTTGTACGGCGCGAGATACAGTCCGCGACCCTCCAACGCGCGATTGTGACGTTGCAGTTCCTCGAGCTGACGTTGAGCGGCCTTGTTGTCGTTCACCGCCTTGGCCACGCCAGCCGCTCCACCGATCAGGAATCCGAGCGCTCCCAATATCGGTAGAAAGGGTAGGAGACCCCCGCGTTTTGCCACCGGGAGAATTTTCTTCCTCGTTACCGCTCTCCTTTTCCTTTTTCTCATGCCCATGCCCAATTTCGTTTTTGCTTTTATAGCAGTTTATACGGCGGTCGCGGCGGCTCTCTCGCCAAGGGTTGTGCCGCTCGCTGTGATACGCTCGCGCGCCTTTTCAGCTGGCGCTCGATCGGCGACGTGCCGATCGGCGAGATCGCCGCTTCGCGAGTAAGCGATATCGTGCTCGCGACACGCCTCGTCCAACGGATTGATACCTCGATCACTGTGCGCTAGTCGCTTGGCGAGACGAGTACCCGGCCTGCAGAATTGATAGCCGGGTATATGTAATTCGACGGGAAGCGCGTTTATCGCTCTGTTAAGGAGGCCGCTGCCAACGCTTTGCGCCGCTGCGCGCGACATGCACCGCAATCCCTTATGAGCGATGGTGGACCGTCTATGTGCGTTCTCTGCCACGGACGATTGTAATGTTCCAAACACGGACGACAGTCCCGTACGTTGGGATCCGTCCTCAGATGAACGGGCAATTTGTCCCACAGTCGATCGACGTACTCGGAAAAGTTGCGCAGCAGAAAGATCTTCGGCACGAATTTCAGTTGCTCGGCGGACAGACCGAGAATATCGCGTTTATCCGCCAAGAAGAGAAACATCGCGGTAACTGGGGGCGTAAACTGATCGAACGTACGTATAAATAGGGCAAGTGTACGCACACGCGCGTAACAATGCGATTCGTGAGACAACCGTCGGCGATAGGAGTGTCAAATCTCGATTGCAAGACGCGACTGACGTCGGGTTTAACGTCGAGAGAGACGCGTCGACACGGTCCTCTTTTACCGATCGCAATACGTTGCGTCATCTGCGGCCCTTCCAACTGCGGTAAGACAAACGTGTTGATAAGCCTACTGGAAAGTCCGCACGGTCTGCGTTTCGAGAACGTATACATGTACTCGAAATCCCTGCATCAGCCGAAGTATCTTGAGAGACTGCTTGAATCGATGGACAAGATTGGTTATCGCGCGTTCTCCAATAATCGCGACGTCGTGCCGCCGAGCGCGGAGGCGCTTCCCGATTCGATATTCGTGTTCGACGACGTGGCCTATGACAAACAGGACGCAATCAGGGAGTACTTCGACATAAGTCGACATTCGAATATCGATTGTTTCTATCTCTGTCAAACGTACGCTAAGATACCGAAGCATCTAATACGCGACAACGCGAATCTGTTGATTTTGTTTAGACAAGACGGAACTAATCTGAGACACGTGTACGACGATCACGACGTGTACGACGATCACGTGAGTCCCGATATGTCGTATGAAGATTTCTGCGCGTTGTGTCGCGAGTGTTGGCGGCGCAGGTACGGTTTCGTGGTGATAGACAAGGACAGCACGCTACAAAACGGCAGATACAGACGAGGATTCAACAACTTTGCCGTACTGTAGAGCGATCAGTAGCTGTCGAACGTTCCGAGAGCGATGAGCGACGCGAGGGACACCGCCGAACAAGAGAAGACCGCGCGACAGATCGCTAAAACGCGCGCGTCGATACGCAGAAAATACAGAGCGTTGAAAACTGGCAGTATGGAGAACGAGATGGCTTTCGAGAGACAATTCAAACCGATCGTCGACCCGTTGAAACAAATCGTCGAACACGTCGAAAAAGGCGAATCCAAGAACGACAATGCGGCGGCGACGACGACGAAGAAAGGAATCGTCATTAAAAAGAAACGCGAGGATAGCGAAGGTGGCGACGATGACGACGAAGGAAAATTCGCGCGAAAGATAATATCGAGACCTAAGAAGAGAAAAAAACAAACGAGCGCTGAGTCGGAGATGCTCACGATCCATTCCACGCCTCTGGAACCGCGAAAATTATCACCATACAAGCGGAGGAGGAAGGAGAAAGTTTTCGAGACGGAGAACGACGCGTCGCCGTTGCCCTCCCTCGAAACATCCGTAAGGGACGTTCTACGAACGCCGCAGGGCCACGAGGAACTGCACAGTCAATTGGGTCCGTTGGGATGAAGATACGTGGGCGCTCTTCTAAGCGGGGACGCAAAAAACAAAATCGATCACGTTTACGGTGTATACGTCGGGAATGACGGCACGATGCTCGGCGACAAACGGTTCGACGTGAACGCGGTCGATTCCGTGATCGTGGACGGAGTGAGATACGCGGGCACGCCCGGCTTGTACGAATTAATCTTCAAGAGGATTCCCGATGACGCAATTTACATCGAGGACGACGTGCAAAAGTCTAGAAATATACTGTTGGCGACAATCGCTTACAGACGCGGTTACAGTGCTATTAAACCCGTCATGGGTAACAAGGGACATAAATACAGGCATATCATTGCTCCGTTGATACCGCGCGATAGGATCGGCAGTAATAGAAAGGGCGCTGGCGTGACCAGATTACCGTCGATCATGAGATTGAACGACAATACAATAGATTACGTTTATTGGGACGATTTTAACGAATTGGTGGATCGTCTTCGATTGCTCGAGGCCGTCGAGGCCTCTCGTCGAGCGGGCAACGACGCGCACGGTAACGAGATTCAGTCGATAATCGAGGAGCTTCGCGAGATCGGATTGATTATATATTAGAAATTGAACTGTCGCGTCGACCGCGACGGCTGTGCGATTCTCGACGAGATCGGCGCAATGTCGGCAACCTCGAACGCGCGCTTCGAGAATCGGTAAAGGAGATCGAATCGTTTTACGAGAATAAATCGTTGTCGACGGTGAAAAGCGAGGTGGATAGGATAAATGGCGACGTGAACGGACTCAGAACCACGTTGAGCGAATTCAAGGAGACTAAAAAGACGCGGGAAAAACAGATTCAGAACCTGGAAAAATTCGGATCCACGCATACGAAGCAGATACTCGACGCGCGGAAGGCCATCGGAGAGACGACGGACAAGACGGATTCGTTGAGAAACGACATGAATAAGATAAACAGCGTCATGAGCGGACTGAGAATTACGATAAACGAGTTTCTGGCCAAAATCAAGGAGATTGAAAAACAGATACAGATTTTAGAAAAATCCAAGTCCGCGCAGACGGAGCAGATACTCGGCGCGCAGAAAGCCATCGAAGAAACGACGGGCAAAACGAATTCTTTGAGAAACGACGTGAATAAGACAAACAGCGTCATGAGTGGACTAAGAATCGCGATGAACGATTTTCTAGCCAAATTCCAAGAGATTGAAAGAGTGATGGTGACAAAGGAATCGCTCGAGAGAGAGATAGCGACAGTGAAAGCGAACATTCGCTGTAACAGGGGGGGAACGTCAATAAGGAGGTAGATGAGCCGTCTTTTTTTTTACACAATCGCGCAGTCGAGAGAGAAATACACGCGCGCAACGATGAGTGCCGAGAAGCGGAAACTCGTGGAGGAGCTGCACGCACCGGCGCGGAGAAACTTCACGCGTCGTGGTTCGCGGTTACGACGATCTGTGGCAGGCCGACGTGGTTGAGATGCGTCCCTACGCGCGACACAACAAGGGTTACTACATACTAACGGTTATCGACGTGTTGAGCAAGTACGCGTGGGCGTTACCGCTCAAGAGCAAAAGCGGAAGCGAGGTAGCCGCGGCCCTGTCGAGGATATTTCGCGAGGACGTGCGATATCCGAGGAATCTGCAAACGGACAAGGGAAAGGAGTTCTACAACGCTAACGTGCGAGAGATTATGAGAAAACGCGATATAAATCACTACTCGACGTACTCGGTGATAAAGGCGTCGGTGGTGGAGAGATTCAATCGCACGCTGAAGAACGACATGTGGAAACTCTTCACGCTCAACGGATCGTACGCGTGGGTCGAGGCGCTGCCGCGTCTGCTGTCGAATTACAACCACCGCAGGCATAGAACAATCGGAATGCGACCGGCGGACGTGACGCCCGCCGTCGCCAAGAGACTCTTGTCCACGGTGTACAGTCGCGCGAAGATCACCGCTCCGGGTAGATTCAGGATGAACGATCCGGTGCGCGTGAGCAAATTCAAGACGCTGTTCGAAAAGGGCTACACTCCCAACTGGACTACCGAGATCTTTCGTGTCGCTAAAATACAACGTACCAATCCTGTGACGTATCTGTTGAAAGACTACCGCGGGGAACCGATAGCCGGAAGATTTTACGAGCACGAGTTGCTGCGAGTTTCCAACCCCGACGTTTATCTCGTGGAGAAAGTGTTGCGCAGGCGAGGCGACGACGTATACGTAAAGTGGTTGAGAATGAACAGTTCGCATAACTCATGGATAAATAAAACGGCGGTGTTATAGTCTATACATATTTGTTACTTATTTACCTTAATCAGGTTAATTGTGGAATGGCAGATAATCTGTTAGGATTACTCAAGTGAAGAGACACAAGAATCCGATATTTAATATGTGGCTTTTTTCTCGTGTATGTAACAGCGTGCGTAGAATCGACGGAACCGGAAACGGAAGAAGGAAGAACATGAACGAAAAAGAACTAGACAGTCCGACTTGGACCATAAACTAAAACTCAATATGATATCGCTCTTAATGTGAGCTAAATGACAAACAAAAGAAACTAATATATATATACATATGTAAATATGTAAATATGTAACACTCCCACCTTCTTTTTGTTTGTACACCGGTTTGCCGTTCTTTACATTGCATTCTTAATAGATAATAAACTTAGATTATTCGAAAACTTTCCTTTTGACAACAGTTTTGTAAGGAAATCAGCTAACTGCTCATTTGACTGAACATATACTGGTTCTAATATATTACCTTCAATGCATTCGCGTATATAATGATACTTAATATCAATGTGCTTGGTTAATTTATGAAATTCAATGTTTTTCGTTAGTTTTATAGCGCTTTGATTGTCTATATGTAATTGTGTAGGTGGTAATGTCTTTGTAGTTAGTTCTTGGAGTAAGGTATGTAGCCATACTATCTCTTGTGCTGCATCAGAAGCAGCAATATACTCCGCTTCTGTAGTAGAACGAGCAACACATTTTTGCTGTCGAGAGGACCACGTGATCGGACCACCTGCTAGAATGCTAATATAACCAGATGTTGATCTGCGGTTATCCTTATCGTTCGCAAAATTTGCATCAGAATACATTTTAAGAGTATCAGAGTTGCCGCTATATGTTATTCCTAATTCCTTAGTTCCGTGTAAATAACGCAAAATTCGTTTAGCTGCTTGCCAATGCTTTGTACCTGGATTATTAAAAAATCGACTGGCTTGGCTAACTGCGAACATTATATCAGGTCGTGAAACAATCGCAGCAAACATTAGACTACCTACTAATTCGCGATATGGAATTTTGTGCATTCCTTGTTTTTCTAATTCTGTAGACGGACAATCGTTAATACTTAACATTATGTTTGATTCTGCTGGCGTTGTAACTGATTTACATTCATCCATGTGAAACTTCTGTAATAATCTAGTAATGTAACTACTCTGACAAATAAAGGTTTTTCCTTTTTCGCGATCTCTTTTAATTTGTAGACCAACAAAACAATCTGGGTTACTTCGTGTGATATTAAACTCTGAATCAAGTGCTGCTAGTATATCATTAATAATTTCTGTCCTTCTGCATAGAACAAGACCATCGTCAACATAAAGTGCGAGTAATACTACTTCTCCCTTGATAATTGCTAGGAAAATACATTCATCGGATTCTAACTGGATAAAATCAAAAAACTTCAAGAATTCCTTAAATTTTTCGTTCCACTGACGTGACGATTGTTTAAGTCCATATATACTCTTAAGTAATTTACAACATAGATTAGGATTCGTGTTAAAACCTTCCGGCTGTTTCATGAATATCTCCTCGGTTAATTCTCCGTGCAGAAAGGCAGATTTTACATCAAATTGTTGTATATCCATATTATATATCGTAGCTATCGCTAATAATACTCTAATCGAATCATATCTTATCACGGGTGAGAAAGTATTATGAAAATCTATATCTTTTACTTGTAAGAAACCTCTTACACATAATCGAGCTTTATACCTTTCAATTGAACCATCCGTTTTGCGTTTAATTTTATATACCCACTTACAGTCTAGTACTTTACGACCTTTTGGTAGCGGGACCAGTGACCAAGTTCCATTAGATAAAAGAGAATCCATTTCCTCTACCATTGCCTGACGCCAATGCTCAGCTTCGTTGGTTGACATCGCTTCATCATATGACTGCGGTTCCTCAGTTATAATAGCTGCGCACGCTAATTGATATTCATCGTATCGTGTTGGTGGTTGAATCTTGCTTCTATCACGTAATATTCGCTGGCCTTCTACTGGATTTTCATTCTTGTTAGTGTTGTCTGGATTATCACGTACATCTTGATTATTGTCTTCTTCTGCCGGATCAATGTCTGTATTGTCCAAAACTTCTTGATGTTCTATGTCTTTGATCAAAAGTATTGCATGCTTATATTCTTCAGTTTGTGGATTGCTGCTGCCTTTTTTGTTGAAGACGACATCTCTTGTTATTGTTATTTGTCGGCTCTTCGGATTCATTACTCTATACGGATTCGGGCTATCATTATCGTATCCCACTAGTATCATCTTTTTCGATTTACTCTCGAACTTTGATCTAAACTGCTTCAAAACGTGAATGTAGCATTCGGAACCAAATCTTCTGAGATGCTTCAGGACAACCTTTTTTTTCGTCCATAATTCATAGGGTATCTTCTTATCCAGTTCACGAGGACGTCGATTCAATAGGTAAATACTTGTGTTGACTGCCTCAGCCCATAAACCTGGCTGTAGATTAGTTGCAAGTAGCATACTACGAGCTCCTTCTACTATCGTCCTATTTTCTCGTTCGATCCTTCCATTTTGCTCTGCAGTATATGGAGCACTATATTCTTGGATGATTCCGTGTTTCTTGCAGTGTTGTTTGAATTGTTCGTTGTCAAACTCCAGACCTCTATCGCTTCTGATTCTTTTAAGATAATTGCCTGTTTGTTTTTCAATTAATTTCTGGATCTCACAAAACTTTGAGAAGGCATCACTTTTATGCTTGATAAATCTTGCAATCCGATAAGAGGTACAATCATCTTTGAATAAAATAAAATAATAAGCTCCGCTGATTGAAGGATGAGACATCTTGCCACATAAATCCATGTGTATGTATTCTCCGGGCTTTGAGGCTCTTTCTTCTAGATTCCTTTTAAAGGGTAAACGATGCAGTTTTGCATATTGACATTTTTCGCAAAACAATCCTTCTGTTGTCTTAATTTCCACCCCTGGAAATAATCCATCGTCTGCTAGTTTCTTCATTGTCTGAAAATTTGGGTGACCAAGTCTCTCGTGCCATAACATAATAGAGTTTGAAATTGATACATTCGCTTCTATATTGCTTGTAGTCTTAAATAACATTTTATAACATTGATTTGACTGCTTGATACCTACAGCTACTAATCTGTGGCAGCCGTCGTCAGCCACCAGGAAGTCACGGAGATCACGTTTCGCGGCGACAGGTTAGAAACATCGAGGCATCCTGTCAAAATTACAATTACTCCGATTTGTTTGACAGGACTTCGTGTCTCCTAGCAACCGAGTTTTTCGAAAAATCACCCATAGATGGATGTCGTAACTCGTAATTAAAATTCAATCACGAGTGAATATAAAGGCGACCGATTTCGAAGAAATTCGGCGATTCGGCGAATTGTCCTGGCGATAAATATACAGGATCAAAACGCCTCGTCGTCTTTTGAGTAACCCGATCTCTCCTCGTTCCCACGAGGAAGAGATCACCAAGAGGCGCAAGACTCGCCCGCTTCCTCTTGACCAAATCTTCGCGGTCAAGAGGAAAAAGGAAGCTCCTGCCGCAGCCTCCGGCGCTAGACGCCTCAAGGTAGGTGCTCAGACACCTTCCCTAGGCGCTAGCCGCCCGTCAACCGGCGCAGGACGCCTGGCTCACGGCTCAAAGCCGTCATCTGCCGGCGCAAGGCGCCTTGCTCCCGGCGCTAGTCGCTCCGTCGCTCCGCCGACTCCTAGCGCTAGTCGCTCCGTCGCTCCGCCGACTCCTAGCGCTAGTCGCTCCGTCGCTCCGCCGACTCCTAGCGCAAGTCGCTCAGTCGCTCCGCCGACTCCTAGCGCTAGTCGCTCAACCCCTGGCTTAACACCGACTTCCGGCGCCGGTCATTCACCAATCCTCGGCGCAAGTCGCTCAATCCTCGTTGAATCAACGACGCCAAAAAGGAAACGGCCTTTTGAAGTTGGGACGTCGACACCGGAATCAGGAGGATCAACGCCGAAGAATCCGTGGGTCCTTCCTCCCCTGATCTCTCCACCTTCGCTGTCACCGATCAGGAGAACCACTGAGGGGACGCAGACTTTTCGTCAGGAGTTTCCAGACTCTTCAACGCAGACGGAACAGCAAGGAAAACGGGATTCCTCTACGCAGACAGAAACTTCAGGAGCAGAGAAGAAGGAAGCGGCGACGCAGACCAAACAACGAGGAGGACGAGAACGACGAGTAATTCGAGGACGACGAGGAAGAAAATAAAGTTGTAAAGCAAGAAAATATTCTAAAAATGTTGTAAATGTTCTATTAAAATGTTTAGATAAAAAATTAAAATAAACAAAAACAAAAATATCTTAGCGATTATTCAATCGGGCAACGTTACGTCTAAAAATCTATTACTATAGACTTCCATTCTGTCCTTAACCTATATCACCGAGTGCCTGAGCTAGGGAATCAATTTTACTCAAGTGTTGAGCAACTGTATCAGTTTCTGACATTTTATAATTAAAAAATTGTTGTTTGAGTTGCAATTTGTTTACTACTGACCTCTGTTCATGTATGGTTTTTAAGCGATTCCACATTTCCGGTGCTGTTTTGCAACTTACAACCGTTTGCAGCTGATCATATTCCATCCCAGATGATATTAGCAACATTCCTTTTGCATTTAGTTGATCCCATGCGGCTTGTAATTGTGCATCTTCCAATGGGCGTGGTGTACTTCTCTGATCGGAATATTATCTCCATCTGATATTTCCATAACTGGAAATTCTTTCCGTCAAACTTTTGGATTTGAAAGTGTTTGAAACTATCCATCGCTTCCTTATTACGATAATAGTAGAGCACGCGACGATATAACCTCTATACGATATAACCTCTATATGCTCGTATAGGTTTTTCTTCAAGACTTCACTTTTCCTGCCTCGGCTCTGGGCCCATAACCTGTTACTTATTTACCTTAATCAGGTTAATTGTGGAATGGCAGATAATCTGTTAGGATTACTCAAGTGAAGAGACACAAGAATCCGATATTTAATATGTGGCTTTATTCTCGTGTATGTAACAGCGTGCGTAGAATCGACGGAACCGGAAACGGAAGAAGGAAGAACATGAACGAAAAAGAACTAGACAGTCCGACATGGACCATAAATTAAAACTCAATATGATATCGCTCTTAATGTGAGCTAAATGACAAACAAAAGAAACTAATATATATATATATATATATATATATATATATATATATGTAAATATGTAAATTCGTAACAATATTAGTTTTTTGTTTGCCTTAATGTAAACTTATGTGTATCTCGAGACAAATATATGTTTTATCATTCTCTACCCTTCGCTGTCATTTCATACTTTTTTCTTTATCCGTATGTGATTCTATTGGGGAGGAGGAGGAGGAAATCACAGTAACGGACGAGGTTCCGTAGGTTTTTCTCTCTCTTTATTTTTTTTTAATAATATGTGATTACAATAATTTCTCAATATTTCCGAAGCACAGAGCGGCTAACTCGCAGTCAACAATGTCATTGCGATCGAAGAATTCGCTCTCGCGTATCGCTCTCGGGACGTTCGCGGGATCCGTCACGGTGGCCGCCATAGCGATGAAGCGCGTCAGCTTCGCGTCGATCATGTTGGTGATCGCGCGCAACGAATTCACGAAGCTGTTGACGCAAAGTTCTAGGTCGAACATAAGGAGCACGGTGTTCATCGATACGATTATACGAGTCGTGGACGTTTCCAGGAGTAGGGTCGACAGAGTGTTAATCTTGCCAAATCGTAATTTTAGGTTTTCGTTTTTGAAGCACATCGGTGGTGGAGCGCGCTCGTTCTTCCCGCGCTGTAGGTGGGACAACACCGCGCGTTTATGATCGATAAGTTCCTTCCACGTTTCAGGCGAGAGCGAGATCTCCTTGCCGTGACAATCCCCTATGACGATGTGTATGTAGCACGGGAGTACGGCTGTGATACCGACGTCTATGAATTTGTATCCCGTCTTAGTTAATAGGTATCTTCTTTCCAGAATTCGCACCAAATGACGTCACGTTTCGATGTACTGACGTCGTTGTTGTCGTGACTGAAGATAAGAAAAAAAATTATTGTTATATCGTAGGCGAGCGATATGGGATCGTCGCGAACTCACTACGTGTTTTTCCAGGAGTCGACATTGTCCCGATTCGAAAACGGAGTCTCTAATTCCGTCGATTGCTCATCGACTCTTCTTCTTCTTCTTTTCGCGTTACCGACACCGTTCTCGAGATCGTCGTCGGATTGGCGCTGTTCGAAATACGGGGCGTGTAACGTCGAACACATCTCTCTCTTTTTCTCTGTTGTCGCGGTGCGATTGACAGATCTCGCGAGAATGAGTCGTTCGAGGAAAGTTGAGGCGGAATATAGTTTAAAAAAAAATTACGATTCCCCTCTTTTCATTAATATTCTCAGGAGCGGTATGTAAAGGGGGGTACGTCGAATCGTTCTATTCTTCCTCTTCTCTATTCGATGTCTCCCTCGCATCAATTCGAACGAATCGACTCAATAGATCTCGCAGTTGCACCATCAGTCCGTCTCTCGGGCAGGTAATACCGAGGATTCCCAGATCAAAATTGCCGGATGCCGTTGCGGTTTTCGTGAATTCGTTGAATCTGTAGAATCGGTTTTTACTGATGAAGTATAGATTACCGTCGATGTATCGAAAGGCCGACGATACGCTGTGAGGTATTCCCGGAAATATCATGTCAATGTGTTAGAACTTAACGATATTCATCGAACAATCGTCTATCTCGCCTACAGAATTATCGTTGTATATGATGAAGGTTTGTCCTTCGTTCGTGTTCAGCACGGCGTTGATCTTCGCGTTCGCATCGGGAAGTCCGAGATCTGTGTAAGGTCTCGGCCAAGTTGAAACTAGCGTTACACGCGGATAAGTACTCATGTAGCTCATATTGCTCGCAAACAGCACGATATTGCCCGAGGGCGCCTGATACGCAGCCGTCAGACGCGTGAAATTTTTAGGAAGAAATTTCATGTAGTCCGTCAATAGCAAGGGTTTCTTGTAAGTTTTCCCGTCTATATCAATCGACCACATGTATCGTTCGTGCGAGATGTACAATCGACCGTTCATTATCAGTACGGTATCCACGTTTCGCAAGGTGCACAGATCCGTCTCGACGTCTTTCGTAGTCGTAGTCGTCGTAGTCGTAGTCGTCGTCGTCGTCGTCGTCGTCGTCGTCGTCGTCGTCGTCGTCGTCGTCGTCGTCGTCGTCGTCGTCGTCGTCGTCGTCGTCGTCGTCGTCGTCGTTGTGGTAATCGTCGGTGTCGTCGTTGTGGTAGTCGTCGGTGTCGTCGTCGTCGTCGTCGTCGTCGTCGTCGTCGTCGTCGTCGTCGTCGTCGTCGTCGTCGTCGTCGTCGTCGTCGTCGTCGTCGTCGTCGTCGTCGTCGTCGTCGTCGTCGTCGTCGTCGTCGTCGTCGTCGTCGTCGTCGTCGTCGTCGTCGTCGTCGTCGTCGTCGTCGTCGTCGTCGTCGTCGTCGTCGTCGTCGTCGTCGTCGTCGTCGTCGTCGTCGTCGTCGTCGTCGTCGTCGTCGTCGTCGTCGTCGTCGTCGTCGTCGTCGTCGTCGTCGTCGTCGTCGTCGTCGTCGTCGTCGTCGTCGTCGTCGTCGTCGTCGTCGTCGTCGTCGTCGTCGTCGTCGTCGTCGTCGTCGTCGTCGTCGTCGTCGTCGTCGTCGTCGTCGTCGTCGTCGTCGTCGTCGTCGTCGTCGTCGTCGTCGTCGTCGTCGTCGTCGTCGTCGTCGTCGTCGTCGTCGTCGTCGTCGTCGTCGTCGTCGTCGTCGTCGTCGTCGTCGTCGTCGTCGTCGTCGTCGTCGTCGTCGTCGTCGTCGTCGTCGTCGTCGTCGTCGTCGTCGTCGTCGTCGTCGTCGTCGTCGTCGTCGTCGTCGTCGTCGTCGTCGTCGTCGTCGTCGTCGTCGTCGTCGTCGTCGTCGTCGTCGTCGTCGTCGTCGTCGTCGTCGTCGTCGTCGTCGTCGTCGTCGTCGTCGTCGTCGTCGTCGTCGTCGTCGTCGTCGTCGTCGTCGTCGTCGTCGTCGTCGTCGTCGTCGTCGTCGTCGTCGTCGTCGTCGTCGTCGTCGTCGTCGTCGTCGTCGTCGTCGTCGTCGTCGTCGTCGTCGTCGTCGTCGTCGTCGTCGTCGTCGTCGTCGTCGTCGTCGTCGTCGTCGTCGTCGTCGTCGTCGTCGTCGTCGTCGTCGTCGTCGTCGTCGTCGTCGTCGTCGTCGTCGTCGTCGTCGTCGTCGTCGTCGTCGTCGTCGTCGTCGTCGTCGTCGTCGTCGTCGTCGTCGTCGTCGTCGTCGTCGTCGTCGTCGTCGTCGTCGTCCGTCGTCGTCGTCGTCGTCGTCGTCGTCGTCGTCGTCGTCGTCGTCGTCGTCGTCGTCGTCGTCGTCGTCGTCGTCGTCGTCGTCGTCGTCGTCGTCGTCGTCGTCGTCGTCGTCGTCGTCGTCGTCGTCGTCGTCGTCGTCGTCGTCGTCGTCGTCGTCGTCGTCGTCGTCGTCGTCGTCGTCGTCGTCGTCGTCGTCGTCGTCGTCGTCGTCGTCGTCGTCGTCGTCGTCGTCGTCGTCGTCGTCGTCGTCGTCGTCGTCGTCGTCGTCGTCGTCGTCGTCGTCGTCGTCGTCGTCGTCGTCGTCGTCGTCGTCGTCGTCGTCGTCGTCGTCGTCGTCGTCGTCGTCGTCGTCGTCGTCGTCGTCGTCGTCGTCGTCGTCGTCGTCGTCGTCGTCGTCGTCGTCGTCGTCGTCGTCGTCGTCGTCGTCGTCGTCGTCGTCGTCGTCGTCGTCGTCGTCGTCGTCGTCGTCGTCGTCGTCGTCGTCGTCGTCGTCGTCGTCGTCGTCGTCGTCGTCGTCGTCGTCGTCGTCGTCGTCGTCGTCGTCGTCGTCGTCGTCGTCGTCGTCGTCGTCGTCGTCGTCGTCGTCGTCGTCGTCGTCGTCGTCGTCGTCGTCGTCGTCGTCGTCGTCGTCGTCGTCGTCGTCGTCGTCGTCGTCGTCGTCGTCGTCGTCGTCGTCGTCGTCGTCGTCGTCGTCGTCGTCGTCGTCGTCGTCGTCGTCGTCGTCGTCGTCGTCGTCGTCGTCGTCGTCGTCGTCGTCGTCGTCGTCGTCGTCGTCGTCGTCGTCGTCGTCGTCGTCGTCGTCGTCGTCGTCGTCGTCGTCGTCGTCGTCGTCGTCGTCGTCGTCGTCGTCGTCGTCGTCGTCGTCGTCGTCGTCGTCGTCGTCGTCGTCGTCGTCGTCGTCGTCGTCGTCGTCGTCGTCGTCGTCGTCGTCGTCGTCGTCGTCGTCGTCGTCGTCGTCGTCGTCGTCGTCGTCGTCGTCGTCGTCGTCGTCGTCGTCGTCGTCGTCGTCGTCGTCGTCGTCGTCGTCGTCGTCGTCGTCGTCGTCGTCGTCGTCGTCGTCGTCGTCGTCGTCGTCGTCGTCGTCGTCGTCGTCGTCGTCGTCGTCGTCGTCGTCGTCGTCGTCGTCGTCGTCGTCGTCGTCGTCGTCGTCGTCGTCGTCGTCGTCGTCGTCGTCGTCGTCGTCGTCGTCGTCGTCGTCGTCGTCGTCGTCGTCGGTCGTCGTCGTCGTCGTCGTCGTCGTCGTCGTCGTCGTCGTCGTCGTCGTCGTCGTCGTCGTCGTCGTCGTCGTCGTCGTCGTCGTCGTCGTCGTCGTCGTCGTCGTCGTCGTCGTCGTCGTCGTCGTCGTCGTCGTCGTCGTCGTCGTCGTCGTCGTCGTCGTCGTCGTCGTCGTCGTCGTCGTCGTCGTCGTCGTCGTCGTCGTCGTCGTCGTCGTCGTCGTCGTCGTCGTCGTCGTCGTCGTCGTCGTCGTCGTCGTCGTCGTCGTCGTCGTCGTCGTCGTCGTCGTCGTCGTCGTCGTCGTCGTCGTCGTCGTCGTCGTCGTCGTCGTCGTCGTCGTCGTCGTCGTCGTCGTCGTCGTCGTCGTCGTCGTCGTCGTCGTCGTCGTCGTCGTCGTCGTCGTCGTCGTCGTCGTCGTCGTCGTCGTCGTCGTCGTCGTCGTCGTCGTCGTCGTCGTCGTCGTCGTCGTCGTCGTCGTCGTCGTCGTCGTCGTCGTCGTCGTCGTCGTCGTCGTCGTCGTCGTCGTCGTCGTCGTCGTCGTCTCGTCGTCGTCGTCGTCGTCGTCGTCGTCGTCGTCGTCGTCGTCGTCGTCGTCGTCGTCGTCGTCGTCGTCGTCGTCGTCGTCGTCGTCGTCGTCGTCGTCGTCGTCGTCGTCGTCGTCGTCGTCGTCGTCGTCGTCGTCGTCGTCGTCGTCGTCGTCGTCGTCGTCGTCGTCGTCGTCGTCGTCGTCGTCGTCGTCGTCGTCGTCGTCGTCGTCGTCGTCGTCGTCGTCGTCGTCGTCGTCGTCGTCGTCGTCGTCGTCGTCGTCGTCGTCGTCGTCGTCGTCGTCGTCGTCGTCGTCGTCGTCGTCGCGTCGTCGTCGTCGTCGTCGTCGTCGTCGTCGTCGTCGTCGTCGTCGTCGTCGTCGTCGTCGTCGTCGTCGTCGTCGTCGTCGTCGTCGTCGTCGTCGTCGTCGTCGTCGTCGTCGTCGTCGTCGTCGTCGTCGTCGTCGTCGTCGTCGTCGTCGTCGTCGTCGTCGTCGTCGTCGTCGTCGTCGTCGTCGTCGTCGTCGTCGTCGTCGTCGTCGTCGTCGTCGTCGTCGTCGTCGTCGTCGTCGTCGTCGTCGTCGTCGTCGTCGTCGTCGTCGTCGTCGTCGTCGTCGTCGTCGTCGTCGTCGTCGTCGTCGTCGTCGTCGTCGTCGTCGTCGTCGTCGTCGTCGTCGTCGTCGTCGTCGTCGTCGTCGTCGTCGTCGTCGTCGTCGTCGTCGTCGTCGTCGTCGTCGTCGTCGTCGTCGTCGTCGTCGTCGTCGTCGTCGTCGTCGTCGTCGTCGTCGTCGTCGTCGTCGTCGTCGTCGTCGTCGTCGTCGTCGTCGTCGTCGTCGTCGTCGTCGTCGTCGTCGTCGTCGTCGTCGTCGTCGTCGTCGTCGTCGTCGTCGTCGTCGTCGTCGTCGTCGTCGTCGTCGTCGTCGTCGTCGTCTCGGTCGTCGTCGTCGTCGTCGTCGTCGTCGTCGTCGTCGTCGTCGTCGTCGTCGTCGTCGTCGTCGTCGTCGTCGTCGTCGTCGTCGTCGTCGTCGTCGTCGTCGTCGTCGTCGTCGTCGTCGTCGTCGTCGTCGGTCGTCGTCGTCGTCGTCGTCGTCGTCGTCGTCGTCGTCGTCGTCGTCGTCGTCGTCGTCGTCGTCGTCGTCGTCGTCGTCGTCGTCGTCGTCGTCGTCGTCGTCGTCGTCGTCGTCGTCGTCGTCGTCGTCGTCGTCGTCGTCGTCGTCGTCGTCGTCGTCGTCGTCGTCGTCGTCGTCGTCGTCGTCGTCGTCGTCGTCGTCGTCGTCGTCGTCGTCGTCGTCGTCGTCGTCGTCGTCGTCGTCGTCGTCGTCGTCGTCGTCGTCGGTCGTCGTCGTCGTCGTCGTCGTCGTCGTCGTCGTCGTCGTCGTCGTCGTCGTCGTCGTCGTCGTCGTCGTCGTCGTCGTCGTCGTCGTCGTCGTCGTCGTCGTCGTCGTCGTCGTCGTCGTCGTCGTCGTCGTCGTCGTGGCGGTCGTCGTCGTCGTCGTCGTCGTCGTCGTCGTCGTCGTCGTCGTCGTCGTCGTCGTCGTCGTCGTCGTCGTCGTCGTCGTCGTCGTCGTCGTCGTCGTCGTCGTCGTCGTCGTCGTCGTCGTCGTCGTCGTCGTCGTCGTCGTCGTCGTCGTCGTCGTCGTCGTCGTCGTCGTCGTCGTCGTCGTCGTCGTCGTCGTCGTCGTCGTCGTCGTCGTCGTCGTCGTCGTCGTCGTCGTCGTCGTCGTCGTCGTCGTCGTCGTCGTCGTCGTCGTCGTCGTCGTCGTCGTCGTCGTCGTCGTCGTCGTCGTCGTCGTCGTCGTCGTCGTCGTCGTCGTCGTCGTCGTCGTCGTCGTCGTCGTCGTCGTCGTCGTCGTCGTCGTCGTCGTCGTCGTCGTCGTCGTCGTCGTCGTCGTCGTCGTCGTCGTCGTCGTCGTCGTCGTCGTCGTCGTCGTCGTCGTCGTCGTCGTCGTCGTCGTCGTCCGTCGTCGTCGTCGTCGTCGTCGTCGTCGTCGTCGTCGTCGTCGTCGTCGTCGTCGTCGTCGTCGTCGTCGTCGTCGTCGTCGTCGTCGTCGTCGTCGTCGTCGTCGTCGTCGTCGTCGTCGTCGTCGTCGTCGTCGTCGTCGTCGTCGTCGTCGTCGTCGTCGTCGTCGTCGTCGTCGTCGTCGTCGTCGTCGTCGTCGTCGTCGTCGTCGTCGTCGTCGTCGTCGTCGTCGTCGTCGTCGTCGTCGTCGTCGTCGTCGTCGTCGTCGTCGTCGTCGTCGTCGTCGTCGTCGTCGTCGTCGTCGTCGTCGTCGTCGTCGTCGTCGTCGTCGTCGTCGTCGTCGTCGTCGTCGTCGTCGTCGTCGTCGTCGTCGTCGTCGTCGTCGTCGTCGTCGTCGTCGTCGTCGTCGTCGTCGTCGTCGTCGTCGTCGTCGTCGTCGTCGTCGTCGTCGTCGTCGTCGTCGTCGTCGTCGTCGTCGTCGTCGTCGTCGTCGTCGTCGTCGTCGTCGTCGTCGTCGTCGTCGTCGTCGTCGTCGTCGTCGTCGTCGTCGTCGTCGTCGTCGTCGTCGTCGTCGTCGTCGTCGTCGTCGTCGTCGTCGTCGTCGTCGTCGTCGTCGTCGTCGTCGTCGTCGTCGTCGTCGTCGTCGTCGTCGTCGTCGTCGTCGTCGTCGTCGTCGTCGTCGTCGTCGTCGTCGTCGTCGTCGTCGTCGTCGTCGTCGTCGTCGTCGTCGTCGTCGTCGTCGTCGTCGTCGTCGTCGTCGTCGTCGTCGTCGTCGTCGTCGTCGTCGTCGTCGTCGTCGTCGTCGTCGTCGTCGTCGTCGTCGTCGTCGTCGTCGTCGTCGTCGTCGTCGTCGTCGTCGTCGTCGTCGTCGTCGTCGTCGTCGTCGTCGTCGTCGTCGTCGTCGTCGTCGTCGTCGTCGTCGTCGTCGTCGTCGTCGTCGTCGTCGTCGTCGTCGTCGTCGTCGTCGTCGTCGTCGTCGTCGTCGTCGTCGTCGTCGTCGTCGTCGTCGTCGTCGTCGTCGTCGTCGTCGTCGTCGTCGTCGTCGTCGTCGTCGTCGTCGTCGTCGTCGTCGTCGTCGTCGTCGTCCGTCGTCGTCGTCGTCGTCGTCGTCGTCGTCGTCGTCGTCGTCGTCGTCGTCGTCGTCGTCGTCGTCGTCGTCGTCGTCGTCGTCGTCGTCGTCGTCGTCGTCGTCGTCGTCGTCGTCGTCGTCGTCGTCGTCGTCGTCGTCGTCGTCGTCGTCGTCGTCGTCGTCGTCGTCGTCGTCGTCGTCGTCGTCGTCGTCGTCGTCGTCGTCGTCGTCGTCGTCGTCGTCGTCGTCGTCGTCGTCGTCGTCGTCGTCGTCGTCGTCGTCGTCGTCGTCGTCGTCGTCGTCGTCGTCGTCGTCGTCGTCGTCGTCGTCGTCGTCGTCGTCGTCGTCGTCGTCGTCGTCGTCGTCGTCGTCGTCGTCGTCGTCGTCGTCGTCGTCGTCGTCGTCGTCGTCGTCGTCGTCGTCGTCGTCGTCGTCGTCGTCGTCGTCGTCGTCGTCGTCGTCGTCGTCGTCGTCGTCGTCGTCGTCGTCGTCGTCGTCGTCGTCGTCGTCGTCGTCGTCGTCGTCGTCGTCGTCGTCGTCGTCGTCGTCGTCGTCGTCGTCGTCGTCGTCGTCGTCGTCGTCGTCGTCGTCGTCGTCGTCGTCGTCGTCGTCGTCGTCGTCGTCGTCGTCGTCGTCGTCGTCGTCGTCGTCGTCGTCGTCGTCGTCGTCGTCGTCGTCGTCGTCGTCGTCGTCGTCGTCGTCGTCGTCGTCGTCGTCGTCGTCGTCGTCGTCGTCGTCGTCGTCGTCGTCGTCGTCGTCGTCGTCGTCGTCGTCGTCGTCGTCGTCGTCGTCGTCGTCGTCGTCGTCGTCGTCGTCGTCGTCGTCGTCGTCGTCGTCGTCGTCGTCGTCGTCGTCGTCGTCGTCGTCGTCGTCGTCGTCGTCGTCGTCGTCGTCGTCGTCGTCGTCGTCGTCGTCGTCGTCGTCGTCGTCGTCGTCGTCGTCGTCGTCGTCGTCGTCGTCGTCGTCGTCGTCGTCGTCGTCGTCGTCGTCGTCGTCGTCGTCGTCGTCGTCGTCGTCGTCGTCGTCGTCGTCGTCGTCGTCGTCGTCGTCGTCGTCGTCGTCGTCGTCGTCGTCGTCGTCGTCGTCGTCGTCGTCGTCGTCGTCGTCGTCGTCGTCGTCGTCGTCGTCGTCGTCGTCGTCGTCGTCGTCGTCGTCGTCGTCGTCGTCGTCGTCGTCGTCGTCGTCGTCGTCGTCGTCGTCGTCGTCGTCGTCGTCGTCGTCGTCGTCGTCGTCGTCGTCGTCGTCGTCGTCGTCGTCGTCGTCGTCGTCGTCGTCGTCGTCGTCGTCGTCGTCGTCGTCGTCGTCGTCGTCGTCGTCGTCGTCGTCGTCGTCGTCGTCGTCGTCGTCGTCGTCGTCGTCGTCGTCGTCGTCGTCGTCGTCGTCGTCGTCGTCGTCGTCGTCGTCGGTCGTCGTCGTCGTCGTCGTCGTCGTCGTCGTCGTCGTCGTCGTCGTCGTCGTCGTCGTCGTCGTCGTCGTCGTCGTCGTCGTCGTCGTCGTCGTCGTCGTCGTCGTCGTCGTCGTCGTCGTCGTCGTCGTCGGCGCGTCGAGGAATCGGCGCGAGGACGCCGTCGAGTCGGTAAAATGGTCGCGCTCCACCGCGAGCTTTTCTAACCCCCCTGTCGCTATTTATCGCTCCCCCGCGAGAAACGCGGCTTGGTTAGGTTGCTCGAGGGTCCGCGCTGATCCTATGGCACCGGAACGCCGTCACGCGTGTTCCCCGTGGTTGCCCGCGTTGACAATATGACGTGCCGTTGGGGAGTTTACGATTTGGTTAACCTCTGTATTCACGTGCCTAAATTGTTTTATGGAATAAGTAAAACAATTATTTTTTAATAAATTTTTATATTTTCTCTTAAAAAACAATTATTAAAATGTATCCTATCATTTTTCAGGATTAGATGTATGTATATGTGTTGAAAATGCAGTGTGACGGATAAACCCTGGGGGGGTGACGGTTAAACCCCGGCATTTTTGAGATTTCAATTTTTGCACCGTTGTCGTTTTTGTTCTATACCGGTTAAACAAAGCGACGTAGATAAAAATTTCCTTAATAAATTTTGTAGCTAAAGGTTCACTCTTTACAGTGGTATACCACATTTAACTTCAATTATTTATTTTCTTGTTAAAAATCGGCACCGAAAAAAAACTGACGGTTAGGCCCCGGTCTCCCCTATATCTTTACAGCAGACAATTCTTTTCCTTGCAATTTGTCTTTGATCGATTGCATAAAAAACTGTATCTTTTCTGTATGCTAACTCTTGACACAAAATATAATCGCTCGTGACAGTCACGAATTGAAATAACTGGTTTATCAATTGACATATAATATGTGAAAGTAGCAACTTATCCTACATATCTTATCTATATATATTTCATTTAAAACTGATCAACCTATGAACGATATCATTTGTTAAATTTATATTTATTTTTATGAAAAGGATTTATTTATTATTAATTTTATTACATTTATCGGTAACAAAAAACTATACACTTTATAGCATTCCCCGGAAAATTCTACCCCTACTTCGTATATAATTCTTTAAGATTCGGTCAATTATTTCCCGAAAAATTGGAAAAATTAAAAAAACCGGTTTCCAAAAAGATCGGTAACGAAAAACTATACACTTTATGGCATTCCCCGGAAAATTCTACCCCTACTTCGTATATAATTCTTTAAGATTCGGTCAATTATTTCCCGAAAAATTGGAAAAATAAAAAAAACCGGTTTCCAGAAAATCGGTAACGAAAAACTATACACTTTATGGCACTCCCCGGGAAATTCTACCCCTACTTCATATACTTTTGGTAAAAATTCGGTCCACTAACGAATGAGTAGTTCGCGGTCATACATACATACATACAGACGACGGTACTTATATATATAGACTAGATGCTTGCCCCGCGCTTCGCGCGGGCCCTAAATCTATTACTCTAAAAAATTCGGTAACAAATAATTATACACTTTTTAGTATTTATACATTTTGGATGCTTGCCCCGCGCTTCGCGCGGGCCCTAAATCTATTACTCTAAAAAATTCGGTAACAAATAATTATACACTTTTTAGTATTTATACATTTTGGATAATAGTTTCCACGTCACCCATGAGGTACTATTGCTAACGCGTTTTTTTTTAAGTGGTTTCCCCAGTAGGCCTATTCCACTATGAAATTCGAATTTGAATTTTACCTTTCTCTATTTAAAGTATTACTCTATTTAAAGTATTATCCTACTTATTCCATTTCGTTTGAACTTTTATTTAATAATATATTTTAGATATAATATTTTTTTTATCAATTAAAGTACACTATTATTAATTCTCCACCAATTTTTTTACATGTTAATTTACAAAATTTCTCGATATACAACATTTTTTGTATAAGTTTTTGAATTTTCCTTAATAAGATGTCCTTGATTACTAATCTCATTGACCTTAACTTTAACATTATTCCTCTTAGTTGCTCTTGAGAATGCTACATATAGTTGACCATGAGCAAATACAGAATGTGGCAAATAAATTCCAACTTTTTCTAAAGTTTGTCCTTGAGATTTATTGATTGTCATAGCAAATGCCACTCGAATAGGAAACTGTCTCCGTTTGAGTTTAAACGGTAGTTCCAATTCATTTGTAAGAAAATCAATCCTTGGTATGAAGACAATCTGACCTCGAGCAGGGCCGTTCAGAACCTCCGCATAAATAAGATTAGGTTTCAGATCGTTAACAATAAATCTTGTTCCATTGCATAGTCCTTTTTTAGTATTCAAATTCCTTAATAGTATAATTATAGCACCAATCTTTATTTTGAGTCGATGAACTGGCATCCCAGAAGGCGTTACAGAATTTAAAAATTCAGTCGGGAAATTCAATTGTTCTTGTGTATCATCATTCATGATAGAGTCAATTGAGAGATATTCCTTTTCCTGTCCTTCTATTAGATTAGATGAAGGATTTCGTCATTAATTTTGAACGTGTCTTCATTCTTTGGACAAAGGATCGCTCGATCTTGATTATCATGAATTTGTTCTATAGTGATTTTATCACCAAAAATCTCACTAATAAGAGATCCTTTTGATATAAAATCCTCAGGGATTTCAATTATATCAGGATGTAGTCCGTCCGTATTTGTCAATTTACCATCTCCTAGTTGCAACAGCCAATTTGCAAATTCTCTTTCATCTCCAGTTCTCATATTTTGTTTAAGTTTAACCTGAATTACATTTCTCCATATAGGGTTATATTTAACTGTTGACTCAATTATTGTCGTTTTTTGTGCATGAGGCACTATGGGTAAATTTTGTCTGAAATCTCCTGCAAATAGAATAACTTTTCCTCCAAATGGTTGTGATTTCTTCATCAGATCCTTGAGAAGTTTGTCAACTGCTGTTAAGGCATGTCCTACAGTCATACTTACCTCATCCCATATGATGAGTTTTGCAGATATCAGTTCTCGTGCAACTTTTGAGTTTCCTCTGATATTTGATTTCGCACCATCATCAATTGGGATGGTAAGCTTAAAAAGGGAGTGATAAGTTCTTCCTCCCTTTAGAAGTGTTGCAGCAATGCCAGTTGATGCACATGAAAGAACTTCTTCGTTTCTTCCTCGTATAACACTCATAAATGCGTTGAACAGGTAATTTTACCACTACCTGCAAATCCGTCTATACAAAATAACCGCTGTGGTTCATTTTCATTATCAATTGCTCGCATTACTAAATCGTATACGTACTTCTCAACATTTAGTGTCGATATTAAATATTCACCACGTCTTTTTTCCTCATCTACATTATATTCTATGACATCAATATTTACTGGATTTGGATTTGGCAATTTGAAATTATCACAACTACTTCCATTATTTTTCAGAATCTCTTGTATATGATTCAAAGCCATATTTTCTGGATTGACAACATTGTTGTATACAAAGTCTTCAATCATATATTCTTTGTATTTATTCCAAAGTGTCGGTACATCAGTTGGAGTTCCAAAGATGCAAATATAGGTAAATAGCTCTCGAAGTTGTGCAGGCATATGGGATCCTGTCGCTTCCTCTATTGTTTTTTCCCAAAGATCATCAGCTTCTACCAAATTCTTTGCAATTGCCGCATCTTTGAACGTCTCATAAAGAACGCCATTTACAGTTCTCATATTCTCAAAACATTTTGCTCCTTTTACATGCAGAAGTAGAAGGCGAAGATAAAATCTCTCAGTGTCTTTGATGCTCACTGTATAAAGCCTTGAAATTATTTTTTCAGCACCTTTTTTGCGTAGCTTCCACTTAGTTTCTTTCTTTTCATAAATATAATGTGAAGGAATATCTGTGTAAAGAAAATGTACCGCATTTTCATCAGATTGATTCAATTTAAACCATGCAGTCAGTGTAGTATCTCTGTTGAGCTCTCTTTGAGCAGCTTGCTCTTCATTTCCCGCTCTGAAATAAACCATTTGACGATTAGGTAAATGGACTGCCAGTCTTATTACTGTATGAGACTTCATGAATAGATCATATCCATTAAGTCTCCACATTGCTTCTGGAGCACTAACATATCTTGCATCCATGAATGAGTTAACTTCATCTACTGTGATGAGCCTTGTGCCCTCTCGTGTTTGCACTTCAATTGCGGCACAGTCAAATCCTTTGTGAATGTACTTATATAAGTATTTTACGCTCTTCACTGATGAACATATTTCTAAATTGATATGTCGATCATATTTCATGATTAAATATGGCGAATATGGCACCACCCATCGATTGTCAATTTCTTTGCCTCTGACAATGTATTTTTTCCCAGTATTCCTTCGTTGATACATGGGATATCCATTCACGTTAGCATTTGTTTCGTTTCGAAACTCTTTTGGAAAGCCTTTTGAGCATTTTCCATCGTCACCAGTGCAAGGATATCCCTGAGATTGGTTACCGCAAGGACCATGAATCATGTGTTTCAGAACTTTTTCATTAAGTTCTGGATATCTTTCTTCGTCCGGAATTTCAGCCCATACCATCATGTCAATAACTTCTGAAAGTCGAGGCTTATCTTCATCACTCAACATTGCAAGTAAATGCAAATGTGGAAGTCCTCTTTTTTGGAACTCAATGACGCCTGCATAGGCTATAATATTTCCAAAAATTCCATTTTGGATTAGATCCTTCATAATCTCTTTGACATCCAAGCTGAATGTTTTAGCTATCAAATCAGGTCGATACTCTAATGGGCATCCATCAAGGTTTTCCTTAATTGCAGGGCATTGAGGATTGCAAGTCATCGTAAGAAAAATGTCTGGTTTACCAAATTTTCTAACTAAAGACATAGCATCTTGGTACCTTTCTTGCATGTTCCTTGGACTACCCATAAATGAGGATGGTAATATTACAGGTATACCTACTGTAATTCCTTCGTTTTGTGTTAGATTATCAAGGTGATCCATTAACCCTGAATAAAGTTCAGCTCTTAATTGAGGCTGATTCAATTTAATGTAATTAAGCCTATTTGCTTCAGTTTTCATATAGGCATCAAGTATAAATTGGCATCTCAATTTGCCTGCTCTTTGAAATTGGCTAAATTCTGCTCTTGGTGCCAGCAAGTGAGCATAATAGTCCATTTGCGTTACTTTGAATCCTGGATACTGAGGATTATGAGATTTCAATTCTGAATGCCATCCATCATTACCATATGGATATAATAAAGGATAACACATTGGGTCACATCTTTTATCCAGAATTGAAATTTGTTGGACATCGTTCGAATTTTTGTTATAAATTCGAATGTCTCTCTCAAATGGAGGCTCACCATCAATATTCTGAAAGACCACGGCTATTTCATTAGCTCGTGGAGCATTATATCTTCTTTGATCATGTTTAGGATCATTTCGGAAGCACAACATCAAGTTTGGAGTTTGAATGCCTCTCGGATTAAGATCTTGTTCAACTTGACGCATCATCTTAAAAGTCTTTGCAAATTCATTGCATTGGATCATGAAACATGATAAATCTCTCATCATTGCTGGATCACACCTTTGGTTGGCTTCGTTATTCATTCTATGATGAATAGCTTCTTCCGTATCCAAGAAGTAAAGCTGTGCATATCGTGGGGGTTGCCCATCATCTGGACGCATTGCTATCGAGGTCAAATGATGATATTGCCCATGAATCTTCAAGCAATAAGGAGCATGGTTCACTACATCCAAGGGATTCCTATTACCTGGGGCACCCATTGAAGCCATAGCTAAAGCACTGTTATATGAACGAATATTATCCATAAAATTCTTAGATGAAGCATCATTTCCCATGAATAATTTTTTTAGAAATTCTGGAAAATTTATTTGTTTTAATTGAAGTTTCCCCTTTTGACAACAATATGTAAATTTTCCATCTTTAGGTTTTTCACATATAAAGTTTAACGATTTACAAAATTGGCATTCGACATTCATTTGGCCAAGTGTATGAACAGGCACATTCATTTCATGATCCTTCATAATTAGCGCAATATGGTGATTCAGTTGTTTGGCTTGGCACCTTCTCTGAACATGTCTCTGGGCATCAGCTTCAAGTCGTTGAAATCTTGTCTCTACATTTTCCTGTGACCTCTGCATAGCATTTCTCTTGGCATTAGCTTCCAGTCGTTGAAATCTTGTCTCTACATTTTCCTGTGCCCTTTGCATAGCATTTCTCTGGGCATTAGCTTCCAGTCGTTGAGATCTTGTCTCTACATTTTCCTGTGCCCTCTGCATAGCATTTATCTGGGCATTAGCTTCCAGTCGTTGAGATCTTGTCTCTACATTTTCCTGTGCCCTCTGCATAGCATTTCTCTGTGCATTAGCTTCCAGTCGTTGAGATCTTGTCTCTACATTTTCCTGTGCCCTCTGCATAGCATTTCTCTGGGCATTAGCTTCCAGTCGTTGAGATCTTGTCTCTACATTTTCCTGTGCCCTCTGCATAGCATTTCTCTGGGCATTAGCTTCCAATCGTTGAGATCTTGTCTCTACATTTTCCTGTGCCCTCTGCATAGCATTTCTCTGGGCATTAGCTTCTAATCTCTTAGTCTTTTCCTCCAAAATCTCATTTTTTCGCATTTGTCTTAATCGTCTGCTTTCATGACTCACTTTACTCAAATTTGCGCATTTTCTCTTTCGAGGCATTTTGTATAATTAAATTTACTTGTTCTTTAAATATTGAACGCTGAAATTTGTATACTTGAACGTACAATCTCGAAAAATTTATTTTAAATTTACTTGTTCGAACTGGAATACCGTAGGGTACTTTAAATAGAGAAGGGTAAAATTCAAATTTGATTGTACTTGAACGTACAATCGCGAAAAATTTATTTTAAATTTAATTATTCTTAAATACTATACGCTAAAATTTGTCTACTCGGACGTACAATTGCGAAAAATTTACTGTATAATTAAGACTTACTTGTTCTTCTCTCTTTCTAATTTTCGATATTTTTCTTACTATTATTCTTACTATCTTATGTTCTCATATTATCACATTTGCTTAATCCTTTATTTCTTTTTTCTGTTGTGTTTCTTTCTGTTTCCATTCTATCTCTCTTACTTATCTATATTCTGTTTCAATTATGTATCTATACAGGGTGATCCGAAACTATCGTTTGTCCTTAAAATGTCGTATTCCTGACTTAATTTTGAGACGATTTTTCCTTTACCAAAACTTTATCCGAAGCTTAGTTTTTGAGTTATTACGAGAAATATTCAGCGAATTACGGAACGAGTACGGAAGGTAGGCAGGGGCGGCGCGACTCACCGTCCGACGCGGGTGATTATGTGGGGTGCTCGCTGCGATCAGTGATCGGTGCTTGCTACACGCGATGGATGTACACACGATACGCGTACACACACACCACACACACACACACACACTCACACACACACAATTACTCACTCATTCATTCTTACCTTGCAGAGATTCGATGTCTTCATACTGCTGATGAATATTTGCTTCATGACCGTTGATGTCAATGAGACGTTCCCATGACACGCCGAGTAATTCTCAGTCATCGAACGATTAATCGGTAATAATTAACAGCGATAAACCGGTAGATTTGCTTATTAATCTTATCGGTCAAGTGCGTGAGTAAATCCGTGAACGTGTCGATACGTGATACAATTTGTCAAAGAAAAAACTTCTCGCGTATTAGAAGTTTATTCTTTGACAAATTGTATCACGTATCGACACGTTCACGGATTGACTCACGCACTTGACCGATAAGATTAATAAACAAATCTACCGGTTTATCACTGTTAATTACTACCAAATAATCGTTCGATGACTGAGAATTACTCGAAGAAAGAAACACATTACGCACAATCACATCACAGTAAAAGGAAAACTTCTACTTGATTACATCACAGTAATTAAGTAGAAGTTATCCTTTTTTTATTAATTGTCACGTAATCAACACTTTTACGAATTTACTCGCGCACTCGATCATAAACAATTACGGTTAATGCAATTAATTACTACCGATTAATTAATTATTACTTTAAGAAAGATCACTTTAAGAAAAATCACTTTAAGAAAGAAACGCGTTAAATACTTGACTGCACAGCGCACGTTAACACGATGCTCGATGCGGAGCACTTCTCGACGACGACAACAAACAGTCAACAGGTTATGTTGGTACTAGCGCTGCCGAACGTAAACATGTGACATTATGGAGGATTCACACTGCGTTCGATTGCGTCTCCATCACGCGTGATTGGCACGAGACACATGTCTTGTGATTAGCTGAAACCTCCGCGGTACTTACGAAAACGTGTAGTATTACTGCGAACACAAGATGTTCCACGTAGAAATGTGTTGGTCGCTCTGAAAAGAGCGAATTTATCTTTGGTCGCTCTGAGAAGAGCGGATTGGTTTGAAATTGAAAAAATTTTATAACAGGTGCTCAAAATGACCACCATCCATTCTAACGCAAGCTCTCATGCGTTTTAATAAATTTCTTTCGACGTTCTCCATCATTTCTTCGTCGATGGCCCAAATAGCATGTCGCAATCTTGTATCTAAATCATCGACATCCTGGGGAAGCGTTTTATAAACTTTTTCCTTACAATATCCCCATAAAAAGAAATCTAAAGGATTGAGATCCGGAGATCTTGCGGGCCAACGTATCGGACCGTACCGACCCATCCAGCGTCCAGGAAAGTGCTCGTTCAAGTAATTGGTAACAATTCTGGCGTTGTGTGGCCCAGCACCGTCTTGTTGAAACACAATCTTGTTTCTCTCCAATAATGGAACTTCTTCTAAGAAATCTGGTAGATTATCTCTTAAAAGTTCCACGTATGTTTGGCCAGTTAAAATATCCGGAAGAACAATCGGACCAAGTATTTGAGTTCCCATTATTCCAGCCCACAGATTTATCTTCCAGCGAGTTTGGAAGCTTCTGGGTCGCGTAACTGCGGGATTTTCATCGCTCCAAAAATGCATATTATGCGAATTAAAATGTCCTTCTCGTGTGAATAATGATTCATCGCTGAATATCACACGAGAAGAGAATCTGGGATCTCGATCTACTTTTCTCAGAAAGTCTTCGCAGAACGTTCTTCTTGCACGATGATCTCCTGCTTCCAAATGTTGCACGCGTGTGTAGTGAAATGCGTGCAACTTTTCTTCTTTGAGTACTCTTTGCACGGTTCCATAGGATAAATTGAGTTCTCGAGCAACCACCCGAATACTCGTTTCAGGATTATGCTCGAAAGCACGTACAACTTGTACCATGTGCCGCAAATTTCTCGCCTCGCGATCTCTCCCAGTTTCGTGCATGTTTGGAAGGACATTGCCAGTCTCGTATAATCTTTGAGCTGCTCGAAGTATGACGGGAGCCGACGGATGTCTTTCTCGATTTGGATACAATTCGGCGTACCGTCTTGCAGCTACGTAATACTGTCCGTGACACTCGCCAAGTGCCATCAGCATGTCGTAATATTCTTCGTTTGTGTATCGTACTGCCATATCGTCCTCTTAACGCTTCTAATAATCGAGGGATTATTGATTCCAGTGTCGATCGCTCTATCCTATTTATACGATCTTCGCGGGGGTCGATATCCCCTCCCCGCGACCCGCGACGAATAGCGAGTTTCGCGAGTCGCGTGGGTCCACGCGACGCCCACGCGACGCGCATCGCGCGACCCGCGAAACTCGCTATTCGTCGCGGGTCGCGGGGAGGGGATATCGACCCCCGCGAAGATCGTATAAATAGGATAGAGCGATCGACACTGGAATCAATAATCCCTCGATTATTAGAAGCGTTAAGAGGACGATATGGCAGTACGATACACAAACGAAGAATATTACGACATGCTGATGGCACTTGGCGAGTGTCACGGACAGTATTACGTAGCTGCAAGACGGTACGCCGAATTGTATCCAAATCGAGAAAGACATCCGTCGGCTCCCGTCATACTTCGAGCAGCTCAAAGATTATACGAGACTGGCAATGTCCTTCCAAACATGCACGAAACTGGGAGAGATCGCGAGGCGAGAAATTTGCGGCACATGGTACAAGTTGTACGTGCTTTCGAGCATAATCCTGAAACGAGTATTCGGGTGGTTGCTCGAGAACTCAATTTATCCTATGGAACCGTGCAAAGAGTACTCAAAGAAGAAAAGTTGCACGCATTTCACTACACACGCGTGCAACATTTGGAAGCAGGAGATCATCGTGCAAGAAGAACGTTCTGCGAAGACTTTCTGAGAAAAGTAGATCGAGATCCCAGATTCTCTTCTCGTGTGATATTCAGCGATGAATCATTATTCACACGAGAAGGACATTTTAATTCGCATAATATGCATTTTTGGAGCGATGAAAATCCCGCAGTTACGCGACCCAGAAGCTTCCAAACTCGCTGGAAGATAAATCTGTGGGCTGGAATAATGGGAACTCAAATACTTGGTCCGATTGTTCTTCCGGATATTTTAACTGGCCAAACATACGTGGAACTTTTAAGAGATAATCTACCAGATTTCTTAGAAGAAGTTCCATTATTGGAGAGAAACAAGATTGTGTTTCAACAAGACGGTGCTGGGCCACACAACGCCAGAATTGTTACCAATTACTTGAACGAGCACTTTCCTGGACGCTGGATGGGTCGGTACGGTCCGATACGTTGGCCCGCAAGATCTCCGGATCTCAATCCTTTAGATTTCTTTTTATGGGGATATTGTAAGGAAAAAGTTTATAAAACGCTTCCCCAGGATGTCGATGATTTAGATACAAGATTGCGACATGCTATTTGGGCCATCGACGAAGAAATGATGGAGAACGTCGAAAGAAATTTATTAAAACGCATGAGAGCTTGCGTTAGAATGGATGGTGGTCATTTTGAGCACCTGTTATAAAATTTTTTCAATTTCAAACCAATCCGCTCTTCTCAGAGCGACCAAAGATAAATTCGCTCTTTTCAGAGCGACCAACACATTTCTACGTGGAACATCTTGTGTTCGCAGTAATACTACACGTTTTCGTAAGTACCGCGGAGGTTTCAGCTAATCACAAGACATGTGTCTCGTGCCAATCACGCGTGATGGAGACGCAATCGAACGCAGTGTGAATCCTCCATAATGTCACATGTTTACGTTCGGCAGCGCTAGTACCAACATAACCTGTTGACTGTTTGTTGTCGTCGTCGAGAAGTGCTCCGCATCGAGCATCGTGTTAACGTGCGCTGTGCAGTCAAGTATTTAACGCGTTTCTTTCTTAAAGTGATTTTTCTTAAAGTGATCTTTCTTAAAGTAATAATTAATTAATCGGTAGTAATTAATTGCATTAACCGTAATTGTTTATGATCGAGTGCGCGAGTAAATTCGTAAAAGTGTTGATTACGTGACAATTAATAAAAAAGGATAACTTCTACTTAATTACTGTGATGTAATCAAGTAGAAGTTTTCCTTTTACTGTGATGTGATTGTGCGTAATGTGTTTCTTTCTTCGAGTAATTCTCAGTCATCGAACGATTATTTGGTAGTAATTAACAGTGATAAACCGGTAGATTTGTTTATTAATCTTATCGGTCAAGTGCGTGAGTCAATCCGTGAACGTGTCGATACGTGATACAATTTGTCAAAGAATAAACTTCTAATACGCGAGAAGTTTTTTCTTTGACAAATTGTATCACGTATCGACACGTTCACGGATTTACTCACGCACTTGACCGATAAGATTAATAAGCAAATCTACCGGTTTATCGCTGTTAATTATTACCGATTAATCGTTCGATGACTGAGAATTACTCGGCGTGTCATGGGAACGTCTCATTGACATCAACGGTCATGAAGCAAATATTCATCAGCAGTATGAAGACATCGAATCTCTGCAAGGTAAGAATGAATGAGTGAGTAATTGTGTGTGTGTGAGTGTGTGTGTGTGTGTGTGTGTGTGTGTGTGTACGCGTATCGTGTGTACATCCATCGCGTGTAGCAAGCACCGATCACTGATCGCAGCGAGCACCCCACATAATCACCCGCGTCGGACGGTGAGTCGCGCCGCCCCTGCCTACCTTCCGTACTCGTTCCGTAATTCGCTGAATATTTCTCGTAATAACTCAAAAACTAAGCTTCGGATAAAGTTTTGGTAAAGGAAAAATCGTCTCAAAATTAAGTCAGGAATACGACATTTTAAGGACAAACGATAGTTTCGGATCACCCTGTATATATAGTACGTCGTCAATTATTGCATTTTTCGTATATATTCTAATATTACTCACATATCTAAATATAAATTTATAATTTGTATAATTTTATCTATTATTATAAGTTCAGTTTTCTTGTTTAAAATTAAATATCTGTGAAAGGAAAAATATATATTAAACTTATATAATAAGAGATAAGAGAACAGAACCAAAAAAAAACAAAAATCAATCTGTAATCTATCTCTTATATCTATACTATTTTTTAATTTGTATAATATTGTATAAATTTTTATTGCAACATACTATATTGATCTATCGCTTTCAGTGAATTTATTACTTATAATATAGATAAATATATTACAATATAAAACAATAAACCACAATAAATAATTTCATAGTAAAGATTAAATTAACATTAAAAAGTGGTAGCCAATGTATATGTTATTATAAAAAGGATATTTCCTAACATTCTTTTAAACACGGCCTTTTTAAGATTGAATAATTATTATCTATATTATTATATAAAATCCTTACGGGTGGTGTATGTTTTGTGTTTTTTAACTTAAAAACTATTGTACCGAATTTTACCACAATATCTGAAATAGGGGTAGAATTTTCTGGAAAGTGCTATAGGGTATATAGTTTTTCGTTACCGATTTTCTGGAAACTAATTTTTTTAATTCTTTATTTTTTAAATATTAAAAATAATTAAAGAAATCTGTTTCCAGAAAATAGATAATAAGAAACTACATACCCTATAGCACTCCCCCGGAAAATTCATTTATTTGGTATATCGTTCGCAAATGTGGCATGCTTCATATGTATTGTCACTTGTGAAAGAGAGAGAGAGGGAGGGAGACAGAATAATTACCGTTTTCTGTCTGTATGTACGCGACTAATAAAGATAGAGAATGATATTAAAAGACTTCGCGCCCGCTACGCGGCGCACCGTCGTATATTTTTCGCATTATTGAAATTCACATCGCCTTCTATTCTAGGGCAACGACATCATTCTTTGGTTACCCTTGAAACTTGGTGACATTTATGAGTATATGTTAGCTCAGAAGTTCCACCTCAGAAGTCGAGCCGAACATATACTCATAATGTCACCAGTTTCAAGTTATTGGCTTCTCAAATTCAAAATTCACTCTCTTTTTCGAGTTTTTTTTTGAACGGTCGCTGTAACCAAAGATGCGAGCGAGCATCTCAAAATTTCCAAAAAAAGTTAGAGCACCACGGACATTTAAAAAAAATTTGGTTAATTACTCAATAATTCTTTAAAATTTCTGTAAAAAAACACTTACATT